>NC_061820.1:34168680-34173680 GCF_019202785.1 Penaeus chinensis | reverse complement strand
GTTGTGTATATCAAGCCGCCGACATCCCCCTAGCATCTCATATCTGAACAAGGTTAAAGGCGGATCTGGTCATAAAAATGAATTACGGCCGAAAAATACTACTTCAAAATGCGAATTTGCGGGATTCTTCGCTGTAAACGACCCCCGGACTTTTATAAGAGCGAGCGAAATTCTTCAGCGGGAGAGTAACTTGTTTTTCACATCAATCGTCAAGAAATGCGTTTGCACCTCGCTGCCGGACTTTAAAGTTCGTAGTTCAAAACAGCAATGAGCCTTTGATGAAGCGTTCGTTTTATTTTGCAAATTGGCTAGCGAGGTTGTTAGTACTGCATGCGTGGGAAACGTAAAAATGGCTGAAATCAAACGGCTGTGTTGTGTGTGTGTGTGTGTGTGTGTGTGTGTGTGTGTGTGTGTGTGTGTGTGTGTGTGTGTGTGTGTGTGTGTGAGTACGTATGCACGCATGCACGTATTGACGTCAATGCAGGGAGCGTAATACCTGTTTACCCGATATTCTCAACTCATCCGTCTATTCCTTGCATTCGGCACCTTTTCACGATCACATTATTCATATATCAACTAATAATAGAACCACTTTAAATGTAAACATACCCAAATATTTGAAATTTAAATGTGAAATGGTACTTATATATCCACTCTAACCTAATCTAGAGACAGGACAGTCCTGCAATCTCAAACCTCTATTTTTTACACTGGATACAATGAAGATATATTTTTTACGTCTATAATTCATCATTTTCTTTCTCCTTCTGTTGTGAGGAGATGACAAAGTTATTTCTGAAACTTTTAACAAGCTTATAGGCTTAAAGAAGCGTCCCCATAGAGGTGGCCATTGTTAATGAGCCGCATTTCTCGTATATTCAGTGTTATGCTTAAGATTCATAATGGATGATTAGATTTACCCATTCGCCCCATGTGGCAAAGATACATGACATACCTAGTGTAATCCACGTTTATTTATTGTATTTACACATAGATGGCTCTACAAATTCTTAATCACCAAATAGCCAGTTATCAGAAATACCTATCTCACCTGTTTACCCTCTTTCCTTCACTTTAGGAAAGGGTCTTTTGTATCAATTCATTGTCTAAAAGATTTTAATGACAATTTAATAATCATAACATCAATAATAATAAAAGTATCGACAGCAATGTTATTAATAATAAAACACATTTTCCCGCCAATTCAAGGAATGGGAAAATCAGGATCAGTAACTAGGGCCTACTGATAGACTCCTTGCTTGCTTCAGCCAAGAGTTCCGTGGCCTTCCTCTTGGTCTTCTCCAGCCTGGGTCAACCCTCTCGGAGATGACCCTATGAGCCGGATCTTCCTCAGGAAAACGAGCCACATGCCCATATAGCTGAAGTTGGCGCTCTCGTATCAGACTGGTAATAGGTCTTAAATCAGTCGCATGGAGTATCCTCTGATTGGATACATGGTCCCTCCAGATATACCCCATGCTTCTGCGAAGACACTTAGTACCAAAGGAGTCAAGACGGGCCTTCAGAGCACTGTTCAGTGTCCAGGTCTCACACAAAATTCACCAAAAACTACAGGGGGTAGAACATAAATGCGGGGCGAATGGGTTAAGGGAGGGTAACACATATTCTTTGTTTCTTAAGTTTAAGAATACATATATTATAAAATGAAAAGTATATAAACATATATTTAAGTGATCTTTTTTCTTATGCTAAGTAAACAATCCCATCTATCTCCATGTAAATAAATATCAAATGCAGTAATACGGAAATTGATTGGGGAGATTTTTTATCCATCACAGGGTACATCCAAAGTCTAGTAATGGTTTAATTTTCAATATTCAAATCTGTATAGGCCTGCATAGACTATAAAACCCAAGTACACAGTCATCTTCGTAAGCAATAACCTTATAATTTTGATGGAATTCGCTTCTATCTATACAGCGTTTACGTGCAGCAAAAGTCGGCACTTTCTTCGTTTAATTATAATCATAAAACAAAAAATACTGAACCACATACATTCCAGAGACTACTGACGTACTAAAAATATGACACGTTACATCATCACCCTCTTCTGAAACGAGCACACGGCGGCTATCATCCCTCCGTTTTTTTTTTCTCTCTCTCTCTCTCAAATAAATACCCAAAGAATTATGTGGTCGGGAAAGTACGAGGTCGCCAGGGGAAAAATTCGATAATTGTGCTACGCCTTTGGACTACGAATTCCTCTCGCTCCATGAAAGTTTTTGACAAGGGGGCCGAGACTTGGAGAGCCCTCGCTGGGATACCGCAGGTCCGAACCATCCAGCGAGGACGGCAAGCTGTTGTGATTATTATTAACCATTTTTTCATGGTATAGTTTATCGTTTTGGTTTGTTTTAGTTGTTTATTTTCAATTGCCACGTTGTAGGGGGAATCTTCCTTACAGACTGTATTCTATGTCAAAAATGTATCTTTGTCTCTATATTAACCTTCGGTTGCCTTGATATGATACCTAAATTATATGATTTTTACAGAAAAAAATATAGAAGATTCGTTCATACTCCCAACACCTTCATCAGTATCAATGCTTGAGCTGTCGCATGTGATCACGAATGTCATTTTTATAATAATTTAATATTTTCTCCCGATTACCAATCATTTCGGCTTTCACCTATTTTAACAAACAAAAATAAACAAACTCTTCTACCTTCTAGAACACCCACGCGGAAAAGAAAATAACGGCAATGCAAGAAAAAACAACTTATCCATATACAGACTTCCTTAAGAAGCACAACAACGCATTAAACACAAGTTCGAACTCTTGGGACCAATGTCTTCAAGGGAGTGCCATAAGTCACTGGCGTAGACGTTTATTTCTGTCGGTGTGCGCGTCGTCGGCCGCTCGAGGATTTGTGGCGTCGTATGTATGCCCGGGACGCCGCGGCCTCCCGCCTTCAGCCCGAGACGTTCTTTACTCTTATGAGCCTATTGTTGTAATACAGATAGTTTCGATCGCAAGATGTTTCTTCTCGGTGATACATTTCGTTTCCTATCATATGTGTTTATATATATATATATATATATATATATATATATATATTATATATAATATATATATTATATATATTATATATATCATATATATTAAATATATTATATATACATATATATGTGTATATATACACACACACACGTGTGTGTGTGTGTATATATGTGTGTGTGTTTATTTATGCATATATTTATAAATACTTATATGTACATATATAAAATATCACAGTTAAATATATATATATATATATATATATATGTATATATATATGTATATATATGTATATATATATATGTATATATATGTGTATATATACATATATATGTACATATATATATTTGTACATATATATATATATATATATATGTATATATGTATATATATATTTATATATATATTTATCATGAAAGTGATAATAGAAAAATAGTAATCTTAATACTACTACTACTAATAATAATAATTATGTTAGTGATACAAATAATAATAACAATAATAATAATAAATATAACAGCAACAACAATAAAAAAACAAAAGCAACAATAATAATAATAACAATAATAATTATCATAATAATAATAATAACAATAATAATAATGATAATAACAATAATAATAATAACAACAATAATAATAATAACAACAAAAATTATAACAACAACAATAATAATGATAATAATAACAATCATAACAATAACAAGTATAATAATAATAATAATAATACTAATAATAGCAACAACAACAATAATAACAACAATATCAACAATAGTAATGATATGAATAATAGTAAAAAATCGCAAGAAAATCCACTGCTATGACTGCAATACGAAAATCCCCACGATGTTATGAGTTGCAGTGGCTAACTCGACAGGGAAAACAGAAGAATGACGGCGCTTAAGCAGTGTCCCGTCAGGTAAAAAGAGTGGAGAAAAAGTATACTAAAAGATTGCAAAGAACGTCTGCACTACTTTCTTGCAACGCCATGGGTCATTTGTTGAGTTTAGAAGTGTCAAGTGTTGTTTTTTTTCTTCGTACATCTCATATGCATAATGTGCAGAAAGTAGTTTGAATTTTAATGTAAAAAGTATGGTAAAATACATCCGATATTTGTAGAGTACAGAGGATGTGTATATACATTATAAAGAAATAAATCATCACGCTACAAGAAAAATAAAACTCTCGAGAAATAATACATTAACAGTTAAATATCACACGCCGCCACAATTCCACACAGACCCAAGGGACAAGCAATAAGAATGCAACAAAGCAGCTTCCGTGGCAGATGGATCTCCACAAGGAAGCTTGAAACAATGTAGGCTTTACTTCACGCTGGTCCTTCCAAGTTAGTATGAGGGATGAGGGCTAGTAGCCTCGGATTAGTTTAAAGTGGTTTAGCATAACACAGCTTGGTGCTAACAGGCCCATTCTGGCTTTGCAACAAGCTGGGTCGGCTCTTGTGCTGAAGTCAAGCGGGCGTGGTATCACTGGCGCTGAATGATAACAGCATAAGGTAATCCTAGACATGTCGTATATAAACTGAGACTGTTGATGGTTTTCCTAAAGAAAAGGGTATCTTAAAAAGAACGTTAACGTTTGTAAACCACGGGCAAAGGAGAAAGATAAAGTGATTCTAATATTATAATTTGGTGGTGAATAAGTGACATAATCTATTGATAATCACAGTGTCATACTCATACGGTGCACTGGCCATATGATTTGTAGAGGGGGAGGTGAATTCAAGAGGTGTATGCATAATCAAGTAAAACATTAAGAGATTATTAACATTTTAAACAAAACTTGAATACTTTGAATATCCAATACATTACAAGAATGCAGATTCATCTTATATTTCATTTCAGAATATTCTGTTTCACATAATTACTTAAATCTACTAATCTATCGCACAATCTCTCTCTTTTTTAATCAGGGCTAAAATTTCGAATCAGTTTATGCCGACTGCAAAAATCTGCGCTAAC
>NC_061820.1:34156180-34163680 GCF_019202785.1 Penaeus chinensis | reverse complement strand
ACTTATAGTAGGAGCCCTGATAACTGTCATCTGATGGCCACGTTTCAAGCCAAAATAACAGTAGTTTCGCAGTTCAACATTTATCATTTACCAAAACGCATCACTATTGACACTTATTTAAATACATAACCTGACTCACGTTGAAGTAAATAATAATGCAATTTATGTTAACAAAACCGTATTAATGCTGGCTTACCGTCTCCAACGAAGTTAGAAACCGCGTGGCCATGAGTTTAATAATCCTCGATCAACACTTTCACTATTTGCACTGATATTTCACAACACTTTCACATAAGATCACTTACAACGTGGGACAAACACTAAAGCACTTTACCATAAACCAAAAGAGTTGAATACACAGCACTAAAACACAGAAAAAGCACTAAAAAACAATAACTTTAACATATTAACCCACACACTCACGCACTGGAAAGTCAACTGAGCTTACGTCGTGATATTTTACGGGGTTACAATTTGACTTCTATATTTTTTTTTTTTTTTCTTTTTTTGCCAAACCGGGAAAAAAGCTACATTTTTTATGGTGAGGGATGATTAAGCCAATATTTTACTTTCTTTTTTTTTTTTTTTTGGGGGGGGGGGGGTGTTGACAGGTGATAAATTAAGAAATATAAATCAGGATTTTTTTTTTTTTTTTTAAACTAAGCTATGAAAAGTAATTTCGTTTTCTGTCGTTGGCTGTATAATTCAAGTCATGTGTTGAGAGATTCGTAGGGAACGTAATAACTTCATTTCTTCCTACGCTTGAAGATGAAAGCTAATTTTCACAAAGGCTCTCCTAAAGGGCGTAATCACGTGTCCTTTTATTCTGTGAAATTCTTGAAGGATCGTAATTATCTAGAATTTTCCGTTTTCTTCGGGGAGTATTTTTTTTTTTTTTTTTCTAATTATTCTTTTCTTCTTCACTTCCTTCTTCTCTCTCTTTTGCTTCTCCTTCTCCATTTCTACTTTCTTTTTATCGTCAATTCGTTTGAGTCATTGGTCATTTAATGGCACCTTCCTGAAATAATGTATATAGGCCTACATCACAGTATAGTATATGCAAGAGAGATAGATATATAGACAGATAGACAGACAGGCAAATAGAAAGATAGATAGCTGTAAATAGTGATATATAGATACGTTAGCAGTTGTTACATAAATGTTTGCTCGTTTCTGCATGTGTGTGTGTGTGTGTGTGTGAGTGTGTGTGTGTGTGTGTGTGTGTGTGTGTGTGAGTGTGTGTGTGTGTGTGTTTGTGTGTGTGTGTGTGTGTGTGTTTGTGTGTGTGTGTGTGTGTGTCCCCGTTCGTGCGCGGATAAATTGACAGAGTCAGCCAGATAGACAGATATGCATATATGTACGTATATGTACATAAGCGTGCGTGCGGGTATGTGTACGAATATATGTATTTTGTTGCTATCACGACTGACTTTAAATATTATGAGTTACAAATAATGTATTTCTTAGACGCTTCACCAAGGAACATTTATTCAGGACGTGCGAGCGTGTATGTCTTTATGTGTCGTTATGCATGTATGGATATGCGTATAAACAATTTACACAAGGTTAACTTACTAATTTTGATATATTGATTAACTCAGGGAACATTACATTAAGAAGCTTTCATAGGGACTTATCTAACTATTATCATACGAGAAAAGTTTACATCTTTTTAGTGAAAAACATTTTTTTTTTGTTTTTTGACCGTATTACATATGTTGTTATATTTATATCGATTTACTGGTTCATATGGTTCACACACCTTACACAGACATACACAAGTGTATGTGTCTGGGTGCGCACATCACCTCATTATGAATTAGTAATTACATACTTATTTGCGTTATGGATTCTCTTACTCTCTCTCTCTCTCTCTCTCTCTCTCTCTCTCTCTCTCTCTCTCTCTCTCTCTCTCTCTCTCTCTCTCTCTCATCATTTAACTGTTTTTGCAAACTTTATAGATGGGGGAATTTTCAGTTGAACAGGGCACTTCTTCCTGTTTCTCGATACCGTAAATTTATTTTTTCTTCCAGTCGTTTTAGTGTAATTTCGTAATGTTACTTGTTATTTGGATCTATATCGACCCTATAATTTCACCTTTTACTCCTATTTCTCCACCCTTTCCCTTTTTTCTTTTCCTTTTTGTTCTTCATTATCACTCATTACCAAAGTCATTGAGGAAGAAACTATGCACTCGCCTACTTGGAGAACACTAGTGGCATTTAAAAAACTTTTCAAACGATTCCCCACTATAAAGAACGCTTACAAGTAGTTACAGTGTCCATAAAGGAAATGCACCTTCAAGACAGGGAGACAAATTTCCAATTATCTGCAGAAGTTTCCTGCGGTCTGTAACCAATCCTTCTCGACTCGATCTTAACGGCAAGTTCGTCCAAGTAATCATAATTTTTCCTCTTCTTTCCTTCCCCCCCTCTTTTTTTTTTTTCTCTCTCTCTATTTTTTTCGAGCTTGTGTGTCTGTATTCATGTATGTTTACGTTTGGATGTGTGTGCGGGTCTGTGTCGTTGTATATGTGTCTGTGTATGCTTTTGTGTTCATGTGGACATATGTACGTTCCTTTACGCGTATGTACTTGTGTGTGCGTGATTGTACGCGTAATCGTGGTGCATATGTCTTTGTGTTGTCTTCTGCGTCCATGTAGACATATGTATGTTCCTTTACGCGTATGTACTTCTGTGTGAGTGATGCGCATTTAGTCCGCCGATGAGAGACGGACTCGGACGCCGTCGAGACCAAGGAACCACGCGCTCACGACGGGGTTCATTAGTGCGTTCCCGGAGAAAAGAGGTCAAGAATCCTTTTACTCGCATTGGATAAAGCAGAGGCGGTAACGGCGGCCTTGCGGGCTTGGGACTTTGGAGGATCGCCTGGAGAGGGCGCTGGAGGAGTCCTAAGAGGCTATTGGTCCTGGGGAGTGAAGAGAGAAGACGACCTCGCATAAATCAGGTGCTCCCTCCCACTGCCCCCACTCACTCCCCCCACCCTTTCTCCCTTTCCCCCGACGGCTCGCAAACACACAGCCCGACCCACCCTACGCTCTCTCCCGGGACTCATCCCCTGCCCCCTCCCCCTCCCCCTCTGGCTGCTACCTCTCTCTCTCTCTCTCTCTCTCTCTCTCTCTCTCTCTCTCTCTCTCTCTCTCTCTCTCTCTCTCTCTCTACATATATGTGTGCGTGTGTGTGTGTGTGTGTGTGCCTATACACACACACACACATACACACATATATCTGTCTAGCTATGCATTTATCTGATTGTCTGTCTATATATATGTCTACCCATCAACCTACCTACCCACTTATCTGCCTGTATCTTTCCATCCATTTAATCTAATCTAACAGTCTATCTATCTATCTACCGACCTACCTAACTAAACTAACTACTCATCTATCTATCTATCTATCTACTCTCTCTCTCTCTCTTTCTCTCTCTCTCTCTCTCTCTCTCTCTCTCTCTCTCTCTCTCTCTCTCTCTCTCCACGCCGAATATGCTAGACCTTTTCTTACTAAACTTGCTTCATCTTTTGATTGTCAATTAATTACTCACGTTAACAAGTTTACTGCGTGAGAGAGACAGAGCAAATTAGAGTAGAAGGAAGGAGGGAGGACATTAAAAAAAAAAAAGTAAAAAAAATAAAAAGGAATTGCAGAAGAGGGAGAGGAAACGAGAAGTACAATAGGAGAATAAATTGGGTAAACATGTATTTATCTTATCAAGGAAAAAATGCGATTGAGAGATTGGTGATGATGATGGTTTGTTACTTGCCAAATTGATAATTAAATTTGCCAAATGGGTAATTATATTTGCCAAATGGGTAATTATAATTGCCAAATGGGTTATTATGATTACCAAATGGGTAATTGTAATTACCAAATGGGTAATTATAATTGCCAAATGGGTAATTATAATTGCCAAATGGGTTGTTATGATTGCCAAATCGGGTAATAGTAATTGCCAAATGGGTATTTATATTTGCCAAATGGGTAATTATATTTCCCAAATGGGTAATTATAATTGCCAAATGAGTAATTATAATTGCTTGATAACTGATAGGTTGATAATGATACTCAGTTGAAGTACAACAATTTCAAGTGCATCTTAGAGTAATGATGATAATAACAGTTTTAACAATAACATTAATAAAGGAACACAGCCCAATGAATATCGATAATTACAATGTTGATGTTGATGATTATAATGATAATTATTCTATTGATGATAATGATAATAATATCAATAATGATAATGATGATAATATTGATAATTATAATGATAATGATAATATTGATAATGCTTATGATGATAAGGATGATAATATTGATAACTACAATAATAATAACTCTTCTCGTAACAGTGATAATGCCAATGATAATAATATCAATAACAGTTATACCAGTAATGATAATAATAATAAGAAGAATTACTAATAATGATAACAAGGGAAACAATGATATCAATAATAATGATAATCATAATGATAATAATGATTATCATAATGATAATAATGATAATAATAATAAACATAATAATAGCAATAATAATGATAATAACAAAAATAATAATAACAATAATGGTAATAATAATGATAATAATGTTAATAATAAATAAAATGATATCGATAATACTAATGATAATGATGATAATACTAATGATAATGAAGATAATACCAATGATACTGGTGATAATACTGACACTAATACTAATATTACTACTACTAATAATGATAATTATAATGATAATGATGATGATAATAATAAGGATAATGATAGTAATATTGATGATGATAATGGTTATAATACTTAGAATGATAATAATGATAACACTGATAATGATAATGATAATGATAATGATAATAACAATGATATTGATAATGATAATAACAATGATAATGATAACAATGGTAATTATAATAACGATAATAATAATAATAATAATTACAATTATGATAATAGTAATAGTAATATTGATAATAATAATAATGATAATAATAATAATAATAATAATAATAATAATAATAATTGTAATAATGATAATAATAACAATAATAATAATAATGATAATAATAATAATAATAATAATAATAATAATAATAATACAAAAAATAAGACTTTTTGTTATGATAATAAAAAAAATAATAATGATAATAAAAATGATAACAATGATAATAATAATGATAATGATAATACTCATAGTGATAACGGTGTTGATAACGGCGTTAATGATAATAGTAATGTTAAGAAAAATAACATTTAAAATAATGATAATGAGAAAAGTAGTGATGATATTGTCAACAATTATAACAAAAAAAATAAAAACATCAATTATATTTTCTAAATGATAACCATGAAGTTGATATTCGTGATAACAGTTTAAAATATTGATAATCATAACAGTGAGTCACACATATAAATTAACAAGAAGTAAAGTAAGTAAACAGAAGAAAAAAAAAATAATAATAAGCCAAGTAAAACAAGAAAGAAAAATAACAAACGAAAATAAAAAAATAATGGCATGTAAATAGTTAAAGAAAAATAACGAGCGAAAAGGACAAAACTTATATAATAAATAAAGAAAAAATAACAAACGGAAAGAAGATGAAGAAAAGCAAATAAATATAAAAACAATAATAACGAAAGAAAGAAAAAAAATAGAAAAAAACTAAATCAAGAAAAACGAAAAAAGCCAAGTATATAAAAAAATAACGAACAAAACCAAAACAAAATAGATACAAACTCAAAAAACAAGTAAACAAAGAAAGAAAAATAACGAACGGTAAAGAAAAATAAACAACAACAACAACAACAACAACAACAACAAAACAAATACGCAGAGACGAAAAACGAGATTTCAATCTTTCCATCACACATTCATGTTTCCTGTACTGAAATGATATACATATCAAAGGAATGCCTTGACATGAATTTAAAGTTACAGCGAAGAGAATGCGCCGGGGAGGAGGCAAGGGGAAAATTAGTTTGGAATTTATATTGATTTTTCTAATGTTTATTTCTGTGAACTGAATGCTGATTTCGCTTCATCTTTTATGTTTGTTTATTTATTATTTTTCGTTTAGTTTTTACTTTCTTTCTTTTTTTCAGGAGAGGAAGAGAAAGGGTTTTGGTTTCGTGTGAAATTACGATGATATAATGCATGTTGTTGTGTGGCAACGGCAGATTCTTCAATCTCTCTCTTCTCTCTCTTCTCTCTCTCTCTCTCTCTCTCTCTCTCTCTCTCTCTCTCTCTCTCTCTCTCTCTCTTCGTGTGTGCGTGTGAGTGTGTATATTGAAGGGAAGAGAGAGAGAGAGAGAGAGAGAGAGAGAGAGAGAGAGAGAGAGAGAGAGAGAGAGAGAGAGAGAGAGAGAGAGGGGGGGGAGGGAGGCAAAATGAGAGAGGGAGGGGATAGGATAGACAAAGAGACAGGAGAGGGAGCACAACCTCTCTCTCTCGTTTTATCAATCTCTCTCTCTCTAATATTTTTACTCTCTATATTTCCATCTGTGAACCCCCTCCTCTCCTTCTATCAATATTCCTATTTGCAACCTCCCTTCTCTCTCTTGAATTCTTTCACATGTGAACCTCTCTTCTCTCTCACAAATTCTTTCATTCTGTCTATATTTCTATTTGTAGACCCCTCCTTTTCTCTCCAACACTGTTACCACTACTGTCTGTATCTCTACACATCTCTATCTGTCTATCTAATTCCTCCCCCCTTCTCTATCTATTTAACCCCTTATCTCTTTACCTATCTATCTAACGCCCTACCTCTCTGCCTATGTAACTCTCTCACCCTTCTTTGTCTATCTAACTCCTCTCTTATCTATCTATTTAATACCTTATCTCGCTACCTAATTAACCCTCCCCTCTCTATCTATCTATCTGACTCCCTATCTTTCTATCTATCTATCTGACCCCCTATCCCTCTTCTTCTCGAACTCCTCCCCTTTCTGTCTATCTAACCCCTCCTCCTTCTCTATTCATTTAACCCCCTCCCTCCCTATCCCCCGGACATGCAGTCACAGCTGAAACATACCGCTTATGGGGCCCAGAGTTTCGCAAATTAGGGTCGAAAAACAGCATGCATTCCAGTGTCAAATTCCGGCCCCGTGTAATCGCCTTTTTACTTAATTACGATCCTTGACTTTAAGGACCAACATTCACTCTCGGATGAATTAGGCCCAATTAGTCCTACACATCCCTAGCAAACGTAATTAGTGTCGCTGGTATCCCCAAGCCAAATCCTGAAGCGGCGAGGGAGCTGACTTTTTCGCCTCTCTATCCGTTAAGAGGCATAATTACCGGGTGTAAAAGATAACTAATGAAGACAGTTTATACAGATAATGAAGGAAATTATACACAACAGGTAGTTAATAACCGGGCTCTAGGTGAGTGAATCATTGTTAATTTGCTTCGTTTCTATTGTTTAGATACGATCTTCTCGTTATGTGAATTACAGCGTTCTGTCATCGGGAATTGGTGAGTCTT
>NC_061820.1:34141180-34143680 GCF_019202785.1 Penaeus chinensis | reverse complement strand
ATAATCACATGCATTAACTCGGCAAGCGTTCGTGGATGATTAATACGTTCTTGGAAACCCCAGCACATGTTCCCAACGTGTTTCGTTCGTCTATAGAGCCTTTTTTTTTGTATGAAGTAGGCCACTTATTGCCTAATTGCTCGACTCCAGCTGATGTGAACCGCGCACTCACAGCGACAAAAAATGCTGATATTACTTAAACTAAACGCAATAGTATTCTCGGAACCAAGTAATACACACTGTCTCCTGCAGCGAGACACAACAGAGTCAGACAAGGCGATTGTGGTCCACGAATTTTATTGAGTTATTAACATCAAAGTCCGGAGGTTTAGCGACAATTGCTTTAAATGCTCAGTTTAATTGCTTAATGATGTCTTCACTTTATACGTGTGTGTGTGTGTGTGTGGGCGCGTGGAAGTTATTTGTTTGATGTCCTGAGTTTTGATATGGAAACATGCAAATTAGGGATGTTGATGATTCACTTACCCACTCACTTACACACAAACAAATCTATCTAGGTAGCAAGCTAGATAGCTAGCTATCTGTCTGTCTGCCCATTTGTCTATCTATCTATCTATTAATCTATTTGCCTATCAGCATATATGTATGTGTACGTACGCACACACACACAAACACACACAAACATAGACACAGACACACACACACACACACACACACACACACACACACACACACACACACACACACACACACACACACACACACACACACACACACACACACACACACACACCCACACACACACACACACACACACACACACACACACAGTTTGTATTGTGTGTGTGTAGAGGTTAAGCAGCCCCTTTTCGGCTTATGTTCCTCCTTTACGGTCAATGTTTTTCTTTAAAATCATTTAATACCCATCAAACAAGGCAACGCTATTCCATAACCGGCTCACCAATAACCACAAACACACAAAGGGTACATCCTGTTACATACCGATATTATTTCCCAGTGTAAAGTTCACCCTCTCCTCCTATCAGAAAACAATAACATTAATTAACAAAGAAATGGGTGAATGCATAATATTGATAAATTGGTTAAACAAAAAAAGATGGTAATGAAAATAATGATGTTAGTGATAATAATGGTGGTAACAACAACAACAACAACAATAATAATAATAATAATAATAATAATAATAATAATAATAATAATAATAATAATGATAGTAATAGTAATAATAATAATCAAGATGATGATCATTATCATCATCATCATCACCAAAATAATAATAATGATAATAATAATAATGATATTAATAATAATGATAATAATAATAATGATGCTAATAATAATGATAATAATAATAATAATAATAATAATAATAATAATAATAATAATAATAATAATAACGATAATGTAAAAAAATAATCGAATAATAATAATGTAATAATTATGATGATGATAAAAATAAGAACAATAATTATAATAATGATAACAATAATAACAAGAACAACAACCATAATAATAATAATAATAATGATAATAATAATAATAATAATAATAATAATAATAATAATAATAATAATAATAATAATAATAATAGTAATAATAATAATATTTTTACGATCCACGGTCTTAGAGGTTGTTCCTCACCCACGTAGTTCGAAGCGCCTTGCTTAGACACCACCACCAGCACTACTGCGCATGCGCGTGTGAGCTGGTGATGAGGTGGTGTGACCCATCAGTTCACTCTCTTCCACTAAAGACCGCTGTTGTTGTATCTTTTTTCGTTATTTCTCAGGTTTGTTTTACCTTTGTTAGGAATAGGGTTTTAAAGTTTACAAGATTATGTGGACTTTCATTAGGTAGGATTGGTGATGGTTTCTTTGTTTATGTTGTAACTATATTCCGTAAGAAAAGAAGAAATTAACGTGTGTTTTTTTTTTCTTACTTTATTCTTTCTTTAAAGCATAGCAAACTGAATTTATTCAATAAACCGAGTTGTAGTTGAATTAATTTGCAAAGAACACTAATATAACGGATTAAATATATATACTATTACATAAAAAATATACTTATCAAGTGACTATATAAGAATCTTAATTTACTTTTTAAATAACTAAAAATCATATTGGTAACTTTATCTAAGTAAAAGGTATAATAACAAGATAAGGAAATGATCTTGTTATGATAATAACGATAATGATAATAATGACGATAATATGGATAATAATAATAATAACAATAGTAATAATAATAACTTAAAATGATAAAAAAATGATGATGATGATGATGATAATAATAAAAGCAATAATAATAATAATGATAATAATAGTAATAATAATAATAATAATAATAATAATAATAATAGTAATAATAATAATAATGATAATGATAATAATAATAATGATAATAATAAGAAATAGTAATGATAACAATAATAATAATAATAATAATCATAATAAGGATAATACTGATAACAATAGTAACAATGATAATAACGATAATGATAATAATAATGATAATAAGG
>NC_061820.1:34113680-34116180 GCF_019202785.1 Penaeus chinensis | reverse complement strand
CTCTCTGTCTGGCTACCTGTGTATGTCTGATTCTCTCTTTGTCTGTGTCTGCGTATGTCTGTTTCTCTGTCTGTTCCTGTGATTAGCTCTGTATATTTTTCTGTCTGTAAGTACCCATGTCTGCACCTCTACTTGTTTGCTCTCTCTTGTTATTAAGTGTAAAGAACTTTTACTACTAGTTATAGCAGAAACTGTATTCAGATGATCATCAAAATATGTTCAACGTAAACAGGAAAGAAAGAAAGAAAAGACAAATATAAAATTACCTGAAACGAGCAAGTAAAAGAAAAAAAAATATGTGTATTTTCCCGGCTTTCTAAAACAACAATAACAACAACAACGACAACAACAACAACGAAAAAAAAAAAGTCGAGAGAGAGGGAACACTCCCGTCCAAGTCTTTAATTAAGGGAAACTTGCGAAATATTTTATGGTCCTGAAAATGGTTCGATTCATGGGATTAAGAAACCCTATTCTATTTAAAAAAAAAAAAAAAAAAAAATCGAAAATAAAAAGAAAGAAAAAGAAATTAAAGGAACCATTTCTCAGAAATAAATCATATAGGAATTTAGATTGGATAAAACCATTCAAAGTCCGATTTCGTTGCCCTTTTCCAATATTGTATTCTAAGTCACTTCGATTTTCTCGTAATAGTAATAAAATTTTACTTTATTGTTTTAGGTACATTTTGTTGTTGTTATTTTTCACTCATTTTTGTAGCTGTTTTTTGTTCTCATATTTTTTTATTGTCTTTTTCTTCTCTCAAGTATTCTTGCTTCTTATTCTTATTCTTATTCTTATTATCATTGTTATTATTATTACTATTATTATTATTATTGTTGTTGTTGCTATTATCATTATTGTTATTATTATCATCATCCCTATTATTATTATTATTATTATTATTGCTATTATCATTATAGTTATTATTATTATCATTATCATCCCTTTTATCATTATTATCATTATTACTAACATTGTTATTATCATTATTAATACTCCTCTGTCATTATTGTTATCATTATCAATGCTATTACTGTTATTATCAATATTATCATTACCATCATTATGTTATAATTATATCATTATCATTATTATCAAAATGGTCATTCTTGTTGCTGTTGTTCTTATGATTATTTTTGCTATTGTTTTATTGCCATAGACATTATATATCATTGATGTTTTTATCGCCATTAGCATTGTTATCATTATCATTATAGTTGTTATTGCTATTATTGGTAATGTCATTATTACCATGATAAATATAGTTATCATAGTTTATAAGCATTTTGATTATTGTTGATATCGTAAGTCTTCTAAAATTATTTTCTGGATATGATTATCATCATTAGTGTGACTTTTATGACTATCACTATTATGAATATTATGATTGTCATTAAAATTATTATTATAAATTATCACTATTATCTTCTTCATCATTATCATTATTATTACTATCATTATTATTATCATTATTATTATTAGTAGTAGTAGTAGTAGTAGTAGTATAGTTAGTATTGTTATTATTATTATCATTATTATTATTATTATCATTATTGATGTTATTATTACTATCATTATTATTATTATCATCATTATCATTATCATCATCATCATCATTATTATTATCATTAGCATTACTGTTATCATTATTATTATCATTATTTTTATTATTATTGCTATTATTATTTGTATTACTATAATAGTAATAATAATAATAATAATAATAATAATAATAATAATAATTATTATTATTATTATTATCATTATTGTTATTATCATTATTATTGTTGTTATTATTAATTATATCATTATCATGACCTTTTTATTATTACTATTAACCTTATTGTAATTGTTTATTATCATTAATATTAATATTGCTATATAATAATGATAATGATAATGATAATAATGACTATAACAATAGCAAAAATGATGATAATAATCACTATTTCTATCTTCATAATTATCATAACTATTACTATTATTATCATTATCATTAACTTTGTCATGCTATATTACTGTTATTGTTATTATTATTATTATTATTATTATTATTATTATGATTATTACTACAATTATTATTATTATTATCATTGTTGTTGTTTTTATCATCATTATTATTACCATTATTGTTATTATCATTACTATTACTATAATCATTACTATTGTTAATACTATAATAATAATAATTATTAGGACTATTTCTCTTATCATTAGCATTATTATTCTTATCATTGTTACTATCATCATCGTTATTGTTATAGTTGTTATTAACATAATCAATATTATTATTATCATTATTATTATTTATATCATCATTATCATTATCATTATTTATATCATCATTATCATTATCATTATTTATATCATCATTATCATTATTATTTCTATTATGATTATTATTGTTTGATTGTTATCATTATTGTTATCATCACTGTCATTATCACTTTATTATCATTATCATCATTATTATTATAATTATCATATTAGTATTTCT
>NC_061820.1:34099232-34101080 GCF_019202785.1 Penaeus chinensis | reverse complement strand
AGAGATTAAAGAAAGCGACTAACTGGCTCTCTCATAAACAGTATCCGAGACAACTTTGATATCACATTCGCAAACTACAAAAAAGAAGAAAAAAAAAAAAAAAACTACATAAAGCAGAAACCTTTTAAAAAATTCACAAGAAAGCCAACCACAGTCCGAGGAAAAAATCAGACTGGAGTGAAAAAAAAGAAGAAAAAAAAAAAGGCAAAAGAAAAAAGAGAAGAAAATACATTATATTCCGATCAGGTCCACATTAGCGTCAGGCTGATAGATCTTCGCTGTTAGTGGCCGATAACAACCAGGCGGGTCTTAGCTTCCTCTGTGTCATATATCACTGGAATCTGGTCTTTATCCCCTGATTGGCACGAGGAATCAGAACGTTTCACTCGAGCAGGCGAAGGAACGTTATTATTTACACGGAGGAAAGTCGAGGGAAGGGAAAGAGGTGGGGTTAAGGAAGGTAGGAGGAAGGGGTTAAAAGGGGGGGGGGGGAGGAGGAGGAAGAGGTTAAAGAAAGGGGGGGGGGGGGAGATTGAAAAAAAGAGGAGGTAGAAGGAAGGGAGGAAGGTAGTGATTTTTTTTTCTCTCTCTCTCTTTCCCTCTTTCTCTCTCTACCTCTCTCACAACAAACAGTTAAGAACATCTGTTTCAATAAACGTTCAGAAAGGATATATTTCTTCTTATCACAGAGATTATAAACATCGCGCCGACTTCTTCTGACTTCCTATCTGGTTTCCTCGAGTTCTGACCGGAGACTTCGATCTCTGAAGGTTTATTTGAATATCACAGTCATATTTCTTTTCCATTTGGGTTACGATGGTGAGGTTATTTCAGCCTCTTTGACAGCCTGACACTGATAGATCATTTATAAAGGACTCCCAGTTGTTATAATAGACAGGCATTGAAACATTGGTTGGAGGATACTTCGACTGTGACCAATGTAACCCTTCCTGGATCATTTATTGCTCTGAATGAACCTCAGTGGTTGTAAATTCATGAATATGAATAATGATTTTCTTTGCTACCTTTCTTTATCATCTCTCTATCTCACTGTTTATATATGACTTTCTCTCTTCTTTCGTAACATTTCTCAAAGAAACACAATTTCATTCTTACTTTCATTCTCTCTATATCTGATTTTTTTTCTTAAATCTGCCTCCCTCTCTCTTCCTCTTTCCCTTTCACCCCCCCCCCTCCCCATCCTATCCATGAACACTTTATTCATTCATTGACTGAGGATTTGATATCAACTCACAAGGAACGCCATAATCATATCATACGACAGTCTAAATTCCAGTTAATATCGTTATCCTCACCATTAATTTCTACCTTCGTAACGAGATTCAATGTCGTTAACTGTGAAAGCCTGATTAAACTTCATTGCTTGTCGTCACCAAATTGTCTTCGTTCCGATCATTAGCGTATTTTAGTGGATGAAATCTGACACAATTTCACTACGAATCAAGTAATCAAGGATAAGGAAGTTCTGTAATTAGTAAAGAGGTAAATATCAGCCGAATAATTGAGCTAATTAGAGCAATAGATCAATGGATAGTGCAATAGTTGCATAATAACTGAACAAACAATTATGATTTAAAGAGAGCTTAAATTGTTAATTAAATGGATAACAATTGAGTGATAGTAATAGTCAGATATTTTGATGATAGTTTCATAATGCAATAATTAGACAAACGATAGTAATCAGTAAGTTAAACATTTGTGATTTACTAATCGCATTAAAAGTCAGTGAATGAGAGAGAGAGACAAATTATAAAAAGTCTTGTTAATTTCGGGCATTGGAAACAAACAAAACAACAATAATGCTAAACTGAACGGGAGCAAAAGGTA
>NC_061820.1:34064232-34066732 GCF_019202785.1 Penaeus chinensis | reverse complement strand
TATTTCCGGCATTTAAATATAGGGAAATACCATTAAGCATTAGTATTTCAGTACCATTTTTAAGGAAACAAGAAGTGTTATTTATTTTTTCAGTGTGTGGTTCATAGGGAACATTTCCCTTATATCTATAATATTCAAAACTGTAATCTATCTGCTGTGTGTTGATTAACAGCAAACTATCATACGAAGTAAGTAGATCAAAATGGGCAATTTATAGTCGAGTATTTGAGTTTCTAGGTATTTAGTTAATGACCAAAATAATATTCCATTAAAGCTTTTCACAAGAGCATTCATCGTGGTAAACAAATGGACAAAGTAAAAAATTAAGCCCATTGAAACTGTGTTATCGTTAATGGCTCTTTACTGAATGACTCAAAGGAATAGTTTTTTCATCTATTTATGTTTGTTTCTAGATATGTGTCCACAGTGTTCAACGGGTTCTTTTTTCTTTATAATAATGATAATGATAATAATGATGATAATAGTAATAAGTATTACTATTATTATTTTTATTATTATTATTAATATTATTCGAATTATTATTATTATTATCATTATTATTATTATCATCATTAGTACTATTGTTATTATCATTATCAATATCATTATTATTATGATTATCATCATTGTTATTACTGTTATCATCATTATTATTACTATCATTATTATTATTATTATTATCATTATTATTGTTACTACTTTTATTATTATTGTTATTGTTATTATTAATATTACTACTACTAGTACTACTACTTTTGATATTCTTATTATTATTATTATTATTATTATTATTTTTATTACCATTATATTATTATTAATATCATTATTAGTTTATATCAAATTACTCATCTTTGGGTATAAAACATCCATATACATCACTACATCTAAACATTAAATAAATAAAATAATGTTATCAATGTATTTACAACACCACACTAAAAAAAAAAAAAAAAAAAAAACAACATCAATACATACTTATATATCCGCTCATCCCTATCACAAAAGATCGCTTGCAACGCCCACAGCACATTATCGAGAAGGTATTGTGAAAGTCCTGGATAATGTCAGGTTCATGTGATATGTTCCCTGCGATCAAAATTAGCTTTTATCCCAAAGGCATGACTGGAGAGTGACCGGGAACAGTGAGTGCCAGAAAATGATGCTGGTTGATTCAATATCATCTCGTGCTTTTGCTTGTTCTGGTAATGCATGCTTGGCCCCTGAGTGCTTTTTCTATCGGGAGAAAATGTATGCAGAATAACCGGCTGTGTCTGAATACGACTTGGGAAATGCTTTATGTTGGATAGATAAGAGGTAGATAGATTAGATAAAAAGGTATACTACATATATCACAAATTCCACATATATATATGTATATATATTGTATATATATATGTATGTAAAATATATAAATAATAAAGTGTATATATGCATATATATACATATATATGTGTATATATATATACATATATATATATATATATATATAAAATATTATAATATATATATAATATATATATATAATTTGTGTGTGTTTTTTTGGGGGGGGGTGTGTACATAAATATGTTAGTATATATATAAAAATAAATATATATATATATAAAAAAATGCAACACACAAACACACACACAACACCAACACACACACAACACACAACACACACACACACCATATATAATAATTAAAAAATGTGAAAAAAACACACACACACACACACCTATGCTGCTCAAAGAATAAAAAAAAAACGAATTAGAATAAAAACAGAATAACAAATAAAAAAGCAACAACATCAAAAAGGCCTCAACAGCCAAACTGACCCTTTTCCTCCGCGGCTTCACAACATCCTTCACGAGATCAGAAAACACGCGAATTCCCTCTTAAGTTGAGGAAAGAACACGATGCTAAAATGAGACGGCGGATGTGTGTAAGCTTCCCTTTTACAGGATAGCCCCAGGACGGTCTCTGAGGGCGTGTGTGTGTGTGTGTGTGTGTGTGTGTTTTGTTGTGTGTGTGTGTGATGTGTGGGTGTGTTGGTGTGTGTGTTGTGTGTGTGTGTGTGTTGGTGTGTGGTTGTGTGTTTATTTGTGTGTGCACTCAATTTCATTCTTCCTAACAACCCCGTCTTGCGAACGTTATCAAAGATGCTTAGCTATAAATATTCTTTTTTTTTATAATATTCAAAAAATATTTTAAAAATTATGCAGCTTCCAAATTTTCTATATGCAGTTTATGGAAAAATTATACAAACGGCTAAGTGAGCATATTAGCTACAAATGTTTTTTTTTTTTTCCTTTTAACCCTTTCCCCACCCCTCTCTCCTCTCTCCTCTCTCTCTCTCCTCTCTCCTCTCTTCCTCCTCTCTCCTCTCCTTCTTTCTCTCTCTCTCCCTCTCTTCTTCTCTCTCTCCCCTCCCTTCTCTCTCTCTCTCTCTATATAAATATATATATAAAAATTAAATATATATAAAATATTTTTATTGATTTTTTAAATTAGTTATATA
>NC_061820.1:34049232-34054232 GCF_019202785.1 Penaeus chinensis | reverse complement strand
TGCAGTTTGTTATGTAATAATCAATTAAATAATGGCATTTGCTTTTACAGATGTATGGGATTTACTTATGAGTTGTATGATTTCTTTCAAATTCACAAAAAAATATTTGCGTCTTTGTATCAGTTCCTACTGAAATACTTATATCTGTATGCACATGACTCCGGAATTATACTGCATTGCTCAGAATTAGTCCTAGGGAAAGTAATTAGCATTCCCAATTTCTTAGTATCCTCCCCCCCCCCCCCCAAAAAAAAAAGGAATATAAGAATAAATACCTTTTGAACACGAGTATGAGCACCTCGCGTACAGTAGATATTACACACTCTTTTAATATTATCAAATCCCATAGCCAAACCTGCCATCATTTCTTCACCATTGTCATTACAGCACCAAATCCCTCCCAAAAAATAACATTAACAGTGACTTTTATTCCTCTATTCTAAACATCGCGTTTTCCTGCCCTCTGTTGAGACACTCAGCACATAATCCTCTTTCTCGGGATGGCCTGAAGACTAATGTTTAACCAGATGGGATTTGTATTCTCCGCAAACACTTTACCACGTCTCCATTTGACTTCGTAATGCCTGTTTCACATACTCTCTCTCTCTCTCTCTCTCTGTCTGTCTCACGTTCGCTCTGTGAAGTCAGCTCGGGATTCTAGGCTTTTGTTTTTCTTTTATGGGAGTTAATGTTCTGTGTTGAGGTGAATTACAGGATGGTTTGCTGAGTTGGTGCTTGAAGATGCTATGCGGTATATTTCATGTACTTGGAAGTAAACACAAGAATTTGCTTGTATGTATATGTATACACACACACACACACACACACACACACACAACACACACACACGACACACACACACACACACACACACACATATAGGTTGTTTTTTATACATATGTATATATATATATATGTATATATATGTATATATGTGTATGTGTGTGTGTGTGTGTGTGTCGGCGCGTGTGTGTGCGTGTGTGTGTGCGTGAGTGTGTGTCTATATACATGTATATAGACACACACACACACACACACACACACACACACACACACACACACACACACACACACATATATATATATATATATATATATATATATATATATTCTATATACATATGTATATATATGTATATATATATATACGTATATATACACACATACATATATATACATATATATACATACACACATACACATGTATACATATATATATTCATATATATATATATATATATATATATATATATATAAATATACACATATGTGTCTCTGTGTGTGTGTGTACATATACATGAAATATACCGCATAGCATCTTCAAGCACCAACACAGCAAACCATCCTGTAATTCACCTCAACACAGAACATTAACTCAAAAGCCTAGAATCCCGAGCTGACTTCACAGAGCGAACGTGAGACAGACAGAGAGAGAGAGTATGTGAAACAGGCATATATATATATATATATATATATATATATATATATATATATATATATATATATGTATATGTATTTGTTTTTTCTCTCCTAATTTCTTCATCTACTCACATATTTCTAACACTCCCATCATCACTCTTCATTTAATCATTCAACATTCCCGCGTATCTCTCTCTCGAATTCCACTCGCAGATGGTTCCCTCAGTGCCATTTTTTTATGGCCCTCTGAACATCTTTTTATGATGATAATGACACTTCCAACTCACGTGTTTATCACCTTAATGGCGCCGATTTTCCGCAATTTTACGATATCTCTGGAACTTGTTGGATGGCAGAAATTTCTCAGACGATGCTCGCAATAGTTTTTTTTGTTATTTTTTTTTTTTTTTGTCTTCACTTTAATCTTGTTTTGATCCAAAATATTTATTTGTTAGTTTAGTTTTGCTTTGAAATATTTATTTATTTATTGGTTTCGTATTGGTTTAGTCTCACCTATACTTTTATTCGTTATACAAATAAATATTCAAGTAGGATTAGGTATCGAAAAAAAAGGGAAACGAAAGAGAAAGAAAGAAAAGATAAAAAAGAAAAGAAAAAAATATGTATTCATGCACACACACACACACACACACACACACACACACACACACACACACACACACATGGATAGATTTAAAGAAAGACTAAATGGACGAAATATTGAAAGAATGGAACGGGAGAAAAAAGGAAAATGTACGGAAAATGAAAAGAAATGCAAAACAATAAAAAAAAAAATAATAATAAACAAAAAAATACAAAGATTAAAAAAACAAGAACAGACAATAATGATAAATGAATAAGTAAATCAAAAGAAAAAAAGAAAAGAAAGGAAAGGAGATAAGCACACCAAGACCATGATAACCCAAGCACCATCTTTACAACAAGAGATAAAGCATTGGGAGGAACATGAACTATGGTCGTATCGTAAAAAATGGGGGGGGGGGGGGGGATAGACGGGTTGGAGAGAGAGAGAGAGAGAGAGAGAGAGAGAGAGAGAGAGAGAGAGAGAGAGAGAGAGAGAGAAAGAGAGAGAGAGAGAGAGAGAGAGAGAGAGAGAGAATGAGAGAAAGAGAGAGAGAGAGAGAGGGAAAGAGCGAGAGAGAGAGAGAGGGAAAGAGCGAGAGAGAGAGAGAGAGAGAGAGAGAGAGAGAGAGAGAGAGAGAGAGAATGAGAGAAAGAGAGAGAGAGAGAGAGAGGGAAAGAGCGAGAGAGAGAGAGAGGGAAAGAGCGAGAGAGAGCGAGAGAGAGAGAGAGAGAGAGAGAGAGAGAGAGAGAGAGAGAGAGAGAGAGAGAGAGAGAATGAGAGAAAGAGAGAGAGAGAGAGAGGGAAAGAGCGAGAGAGAGAGAGAGGGAAAGAGCGAGAGAGAGAGAGAGAGAGAGAGAGAGAGAGAGAGAGAGAGAGAGAATGAGAGAAAGAGAGAGAGAGAGAGAGAGGGAAAGAGCGAGAGAGAGAGAGAGGGAAAGAGCGAGAGAGAGCGAGAGAGAGAGAGAGAGAGAGAGAGAGAGAGAGAGAGAGAGAGAGAGAATGAGAGAAAGAGAGAGAGAGAGAGAGGGAAAGAGCGAGAGAGAGAGAGAGGGAAAGAGCGAGAGCGAGAGAGAGAGAGAGAGAGAGAGAGAGAGAGAGAGAGAGAGAGAGAGAGAAATAGAGAGAGAGAGAGAGAGAGAGAGACAGAGAGAATGAGAGCGAGAAAGAGCGCGCACGCGAGAGAGAGAGAGAGTGTAGGAACGTAGGTACGGATAGTAGGAGACATATTATCGCCTCCTATTTTAATACAGCCCAATCCTTATCAACCAAGGATACACTGATATTAAGAAAGGCTCCGGATAAATTACGGGAAACCAATGCTGATAAAGGATTATGGCTCCTTCGCCCTCGAATAGCGGCCATGAATTTGCAGGAAGTGTTACCATAGTGCCAGGAAGCTGCGGTGTGAAGGAGGTGGAAGGGACGAAGGGAGGAAGAGGAGGAAGAGGAGGGGGAGGAAGAAGGGAAGAGAAGGGTGGAGGACAAAAGGAAGAGGAGGGATGGAAGAAAGGATGAGAAGGGGGAGGAAAAAGGAAAGAGGAGGGGGGAAAAAGAGAAAGAGGAGGGGGGAGGAAGAAGGGAAGAGAAAAAGGAGGGGGGGGGATGGAAGAGGAGGGGGAGGAAGAGGAAGAGGTTGGGCATGAAGGAAAGAGGAAGATATGGTGGTTGTTGTAGGGTGAAGGAGGAGGAGGAAGAAGTGGGAATAGAAGAAGAAAATGAGGAGGAGGAAGAAGTGGGAATATAAAAAGAAAATGAGGAGGAGGAAGAAGTGGGAATAGAAGAAGAAAATGAGGAGAAATAAAATATAATGGAGGAATAGGAGGAGGAGGAGGCGGAGGGTGGGGGGTGAGAGGAAGAAGAGGAGGTGATGGGAGATAATGAAAATGAAAAGGTGAAAAGTAGAGGAGGAAACGAGTAGAAAGCAGTTTAGAATGAGAGTGAAAAGAGGAGGAAAGAGGAGGAGAAGATAAAAGAGGAACAAGAAGAGGAAGAAGAGAAGGACAAGAAAAAGAGAAGAGAAGGAGGAATAGAAAGGAAGAAAGAGAATTAGGAGAGGGAGGGAGGGATAATGTATAAGGAGAAAGGACGAACAGGTGAAGCAGGAGATAAACTGGAGTAGGAAAGAAGGACGACGAGGAAGGAGAGAAGGAAGAAGATGAAGAGAAAAGAAAAAACTGATACAGAAGAATAGGAGAAGGTAGAATAAGCCGAGGAAGTAAACGGATAGAGAAGAAAAAGAGAGAGAAGAAGGAAAAAGAAGAAAAACAACCATGTTAGAGAAAACCAATATTGAAAAACAGGGGTGTGGGGAGAAGGTCGACAGTCGAAAGCATGAACGAAGGAGGAGAGAAAGAAGAAAGAAGAATAAAGGAGACACGAAGCAGCAAGCCAAGCCAAGCCAAAAAAAAAAAAAAAAAAAAAAAAAAAAAAAAAACACACGAGAGAAGAGACCGTCCCCCCAAAAAAGGACTCCAGTCTTTAGAAGCAAAATAAGAGAATATTGAGCCAAGAGGACACACTCCCAAGATGCGTTAGCGGATGCTTCAGGACGGCCAAGTATGAGGATCAGCTGGGAGATGAAAGGAAGATGGGAGCAAGCAGAGTGGATTGGACGAAGAGACGCTGAAATATCGGCCATTCGATAGAAAAAGAAAGAGAGAAAAAAAAGAGGTGATTTCACGTAGGATGCAACGTTAAAAGAGCATGACATGGCAATACTTCTCGAAGCTTAGAAGAGTTACTAAGGGTTCTTAAAAAAGAGGGTGGGGGGGGGGGGGGGGGGGGGGGAGGGGGGAGACGTAATCTGCTAACGAAGAGGGGGGGGAGGGATTGCTTTGATATATAGAAGGAATATGGGATGAGGATTATCGAATGATAATGATAGTGGTGATAATGGAAACATTAATGAAAATAAGAAGAATGGAATAAAAAATATATTGATAGCAAGATTCATAATTATAATGGCAATAATAACAGTAATAAGGATAACCACAAA
>NC_061820.1:34044774-34046632 GCF_019202785.1 Penaeus chinensis | reverse complement strand
AAGAAGAAAGAAAAAGGAAGAAACGCAGAAATAATGTGGATCACATGCAGTTTTAATAGGCAGGAGGCAGTAACAAGGCAAGATAAAGGAAGCGAATGGAAGGTAAACACGATAACGACGTAGAAAATGTAAGAGAATCCATACACCAGCGACGATTTTCCGATTCCATATTATAATAATAATTTTGATGATAATAGTTTAAGTAAAATGGTAATAATTATATTAATGATAATGATAATGATAGTAATAAAGATTACATAAAATAATGATGATGATAAAGATGATGCTTATAAAGATTATATAGCACCATTATATTGATAATGATAATAGTAATGATTACAATAATAGTGATGATGATCATAATAATGATAATGATATTGACAATAACATTGATGATAATAATAACGATAATCATAATAAGAATGATAATAAAGAGAAAAATAGTAATAATAATAATAATAATAATAATGATAATAATAATAATAATGACAATAATAATCATTATAATAGTATTTATATATTGTTATGTTATTATTGATTATAACAACAATGATGATAATGATGATAATATTAACGATAATTATAATTACAATGATGATGATAATAATGATAATAATAATAATAATAATAATGATAATAATAATAATAATAATAATAACAATAATAATAATAATAATTATAATAATAATAATAATAATAATAATAATAATAATTATAATAATAATAATGATAATAATAACAATAGTTATAATAATGATAATAATAATAGTAATGATAATAATATTAATTATAATGATAACAATAATAACAATAACAATAATGATAATAATGATAATGATAATGATAATAATGATAATAATAATATTTATAATTGTAATAATAATGATAATAATAATCATAATAATAATAATGATGATGATGATAATAATAATAATAATAATAATAATAATAATAATAAAGATAAAAATAATGAAAATAACCATATTAATAAGATAAGGATGGAAGATAAAAGAAGCAAAGGAAGGAAGGAAGTTAAGAGATAACGGAGAACAGGTGTAAAAATAGATAAAAAAGAGGAAGAAGAAGCGAAGGAGGGAAGGGAGAAAAAGATAAAGATAGAAATAAAGTAAAAAATCGAAAAACTAAAAACTACGATCCTATTACCATCTTATCCTTAAAACCGACTTTGCTTTTCGTTCAGGAGAAAGAAGGGAGGAGAAACGAACGGAAGAAATGGAAGAAAAGCGGATAATTATGGTGAGAAAAGGAAAGTAAAAGAATAAATAAGGGATGGAGATTTTTTTACCCCTTTTTCCCCTCCTTAACCTACCAATGACCCTGGTGTTCGGTCGAGTGAAGGAAGGAGGAAGAAGAAACGGAGAAGAGAAGTGCAGGAAAAGCGGATAATGGTGGAGAAAGAGCATAAAGAGATTAAGGATAAAGGGATGGAACTACAAAGAGTATTGTTTGTGATTCAAAGGAGAATTTCATCGTTTGGATATAGAAAAGGATGCTTTGTGTTGTTCCGAAATTTGGAAGCGAGAAAGAATTACTTTGAGGAAGGAGAGTGTACATTCAAATATATTTTTTGCTTTACTTTGGGTTTCATATATTTTTTTTGGGGGTACCTTGATACATCCAGTTGTATTTGATGGGCAGATCAAGATATATTTGTCGTCTCAGAGCGAAAGGTAAGGAAGTGAATAAAGGAGTAAAAAGTTAATATCACAATACACAGTAACGTAAAACTTACATGAAACACTCGTAAAAAAAAAAAAAAAAAAAAAAAGAATGTTTCCTTTCTCATGTGTTAAATATTTTTACATGGAACAAAATATTTTCACCGGGTCTTGGTACT
>NC_061820.1:34017274-34019774 GCF_019202785.1 Penaeus chinensis | reverse complement strand
CTTCACACTTGCCTACATGTGTACTGTTGCCTACTCCTGCACCACCCCACCCTACAGATTCCAGTCAAGGTCCCACATAGGTGTCTCTCATCAAGAAGCTTTTGACCCCCCTTCCCTTGCATCACTCCCCAATGCCATTGAGGCTCGTTTTCCCCCCACTGAGTCTCACTTCGATACTCTGGCAGCCTCACTCGCCAATCTCTCTATCAAACTGGCTACTAACGACACAATAGTCAAGTCTCTCATTGAAGCCCAGCGGGTCGTCACGACTTATATTACATCACTTACCGAGAAGCTTGATTCACTAGCTACTCGCTTTGAAACAATCACCACATACACCTTCATATCCTCTCTTGGAATGTTTGTGACAAAACATCTCCAGTTTAAAGCATATGTATTACCCTATGTATTACCTTTAGGACAAACTTTCATCTAGATTCTATGGATTCCTGCCACAATGCAGCATGCACCATTGTCTATTGAAGCTATACACTGCCTTTCCTTTATGAGTTTTGTGGTGTTCATGGACCTGAAAAGTGCCTTTGACATTGCAAATCCAGATGTGATTCTCGACCATCTTGTGGACTTTGGTGTTAGTGGAAAACTCTTGGATAGATACGAGGCAAATTAAGCAATAGATCATCCTATGTTTTCTTTAAAGGTGCACACCTAAGTGTTTTGGTGATGGGACTCCTCAGGGAAGTGTTCTTTGTCCATTTCTTTTCAGTATACTGATGCACCACCTCATTTCCCAGCTCTCTGACATTCCAGAGACAACAATCACAAGTTGAGCTGATGACATCTATGTTCACTCTAACTCTCCAGCACTTACATCATTAATTTTACGAATCTTCCTCTTCATGTGACCCCATCATCTTTCCTTAAAGAGCAGGATCTTCTTTCCCAAAAACCCACAAAAAAGTACTTGAGTTTCTAGTGGGCCCCAGCATTATATCATTCTGCACACATTATCTTTATTTGGGCGCTCCGATTCGAGTTCTTCTAACCACCCTGGCATGATAGTGTGTCCATCTCATTGTTCAACAATTACTGACATGGTTGTAATGGCGCCTAGAATTCCTCTACTGGCTGACCAATAATGCACTGCATTCTAGGATCTTAATATCCAATAAGATTGCTAATATGCAGCAGGAACTTCATCTCCCTCCTGTAGTGGAACGAATCTTTGCCAACGTAACATTCTTTACTGTTAAGTGTCTCCACTCCGCCAGTCTTGCTTCTCATTATGTTGGCATCATTAGATTATCAATTCTCGTCGCTCACAACTCCAGCCGGGGGACTATGCTCTAATCAGGAATGTTTACCGAGACCTGAGTAGACTGGATATTAATTTTCCACAAGAGGAAGTTGACCATGGATACTCTCCCATGGCTGATTCCTCCTGTAGCTGTTTCCTACACAACCACCTGTAGGACAAACCTACCCTGCCAACAGACACCACAATTCCTGCCTCCCACACCTACGGTTCTTTATAAACAGATGGAAGTGTGGGCTGAGCTCCTACTATGGAACCACCGAATGGAGGATGAACTGGGCGCCGTCTGCAGAACTGATCAAGCTCTTCCTCCTGTGAACTGCATAGGCTTCTAGAAGCTCTGAGCCTACACCAAAAGCAATGGACTGGTTATTTATGACTCACAGTCTGCCCTTCATGCCTTCTCCTCCCCCAAGGCTGAAGCCAATAGCCTAGTCAATCACATACTGTGCCATCTTGTCACAGCCAATTGACATGTACTTGTAATATATTTCCTAAGGTTTCCCTCGCATGTTAGGTAACAACGGATGATATAGTGGACCGTCTTGCCTTGGCTGCCTGTAGCTTGCGCTGCCTGCGGCTGACGCCTCGCCGGCCACCCTCTCCGGGAAGATACGTGCTTCCGCTCATTTGCCAACCACCAAGTACAGGAACGATGATTGGCCAGCGAGCGTAAGCATCCAGCACTACGACGACTTCGCCTTTGGGTCCAACAAGTAACGGCGCCGCGGTTTTCTGGTAGGAAGACATAACGTGGTGGCTGCCCGGCTCCGGTTAGACTACAGATCCGTCTGGCAGGTGGGCGAGTCAGAGGACGCGACCCGGTGCTCATCATATAAGTCTTGTGACGCACACAGTGCCAACTGCCTACAAAATTACTGCCTCGAGGGTCCGAAAGTGGCTGATCTAATACTAAAAAGAGACTCTCTCTATCTCTCTCTCTCTCTCTCTCTCTCTCTCTCTCTCTCTCTCTCTCTCTCTCTCTCTCTCTCTCTCTCTCTCTCTCTCTCTCTCTCCCTCCCTCCCTCCTTCCCCTTCCTCTTCCCCTTCCCATTCCCCTCTCCCCACCCTCTCTCTCTCTCTCTCTCTCTCTCTCTCTCTCTCTCTCTCTCTCTCCCTCTCTCCATCCCTCCCTCCCTCCTTCCCCTTCACCTACCCCTTCCCCTTCCCCTCTCTCTCTCTCTCTCCCTCTCTCTCTCTCTCTCTCTCTCTCTCTCTCTCTCT
>NC_061820.1:33972274-33974774 GCF_019202785.1 Penaeus chinensis | reverse complement strand
TAGCGGAGGGGGAGAAGGAGGAGGAAGAGAAAGAAGAGGAAGGGGAAGAGTAGGAAGAGGAGGAGAAGGAGGAGGAGGAGGAAAACGAAGAAGAAGAAGAAGAAGAAGAAGAAGAAAATATCATCAAATAAATTTGATACACTGTCAACAAATAATGGAAATCCCTACTACTGATGACAAAGAAACGCATTGCAATGAACGTGTCTAAGTGTTCTCATCCATATTTCAATTTACACTGTGGCATTTCTTGGCGTTTCTTTCATACGTTCCTTGCCATCTTTGTATCTTGTTATATTTTCTCTCCCTCATAAATTACGTACAATTGAACTTAAGAATTTCATCCCTGGCTTCCTTGCGCAGTTGTTTTGCCACAAGTTTGTTTGGTTTGAAAATGTCTTTGGGGGATGTTTGCATTTGCATGTTTTATTTATCAGCTTTGTTTGTCGTGCCTTTAGAATATTATTATTGTTATTATTATTATAAAAAAAAATAATTGAGGGGGGGGGGGCTCTTCCTTATTCTGGCATGCTCTTTAAATACTTATATCTTACAATTGTTGAATGCTTTATCATATGCATAATGTAAATTCTTAATAACACTATTGGTAAATCACCCATAAAGAAAAGTCACAAACACACACAAAAATAAAAATCCCAAAAATAGTAAAAACAACATAAATGATAATAATAAAAGAACCATAAGACCCTACTTTGAAACATAACGTCCCTGATAACGACGACTTTGAAACTAAAATCAAAGCTCGACAATTAAGGTCAGCGGCCTGGATGAATGAGAGCCTTCCGAGTGTACATTCGTCCTTCTTGTCTTCGTAAATAAAGCTAAAGTTTCCGGTATTTTATAGCCTTCCTCTTGCCATTTCCCTCTCTAAAGCCTCTGCGTCCTCTCGCCGTCGCTTTATCTCCGGGGGAGCGCTGTCCTCCCTCACATTCGTCATTATCCTTATTTCTCATTCTTCATTCCTTGTTTCTTGGTCTTACGATAGGATCGCCAATCTTTTGCTACTGCTTCTTCTATTCTCCTCCTTCGAACTCTTTCTTCCTCCTCCTCTACCTCTTCCACCTCTTCCTCTTCCACCTCTTCTTACTCCTCCTCATCTACCACCTCTTCCTCCTCTTCCTCCTCTTCTACCTCTACCTCTTCCTCCTCCTCCTCCTCCCCCTCCTCCTCCTCCTCCTCCTCCTCCTCCTCCTCCCCCTCCTCCTCCTCCTCCTCCTCCTCCTACCCCTCCTCCTCCTCCTCCTCCTCCTCCCCCTCCTCCTCCTCCTCTTTCTCTTCCTCTTCCTCTTCCTCCTCCACCTCCTCCTCCTCCTCCCCCTCCTCCTCCCCCTCCTCCTCCCCCTCCTCCTCCTCCTCCCCCTCCTCCTCCCCCTCCTCCTCCTCCTCCTCCTCCTCCTCCTCCTCCTTCTGTCCCCCTTCTCCTCCTTCCCCTGACTCTTTCCTCACACCCGAGGGGCTCTCGGTGTCTCCCGAGGCTCTAGGTCCTATCACCCGCTGCGCTTCAGATCTGCCATAACTTCTGCAGGAGTCCGCGGGTCTTTGATGTGCAGATTTGACTCATCCACGCTCAATGTCGCTTCGCATATCTTTTTCTCTAGCTGGTTGCTCGACAAAGAAATCAAAGTACGGCAGCCGAATTTGCATCAAGTGAGACACTTACTCTATATGCAGGGCCGAGGAAGGAACCGCATCATGGAGGAGAGAGTATGTGTATGTGAGGCAAAGTATTGATGTTGGCAATTTCCTGTGTCGTTTCTGAGCCCAGGTTTTGTGTCAACATTTCCGTGGTCTTCGCTTGTTTGTGAAGGTAGGGAGTTGCTGCTCTTCGCTCTATTTCTGTCTGTCTGTCTGTCTCAGTCTCTGTCTCTGTCTCTGTCTCTGTCTCTGTCTCTGTCTCTGTCTCTGTCTCTGTCTCTGTCTCTGTCTCTTTCTCTTTCTCTTTCTCTGTCTCTGTCTCTTTCTCTTTCTCTGTCTCTATCTGTCTGTCTGTCTGTCTGTCTGTCTGTCTATCTGTCTGCCGCCTCTCTCTCTCTCTCTCTCTCTCTCTATCTCTCTCTCTCTCTCTCTCTCTCTCTCTCTCTCTCTCTCTCTCTCTCTCTCTCTCACTCTCTCTCTAGCCCTTACATACACGTGTTCAAGTGCTATCTGAGAACGATAGTAAGTAGACAAAGAACAGTGGTACTTTTTTTTTTTTTTTTTTTTTATCTTACTCGTGTCTTTTGGGTTTAAGATAATGTATGTATGTATGTGTGTATGTGTGTGTGTGTGGGGGGGGGGGGGGTATATATCCTGACCTCACCATCTTGTAGAACGCGATAAATTAGGATCATTTTCTTCTACAATCTTTCTACGACCTATGTACATACTTTTGAGGGAGGGAGGGTTATCGTTTGATCCACAAAAGCTAAATTAAAATCCAAATCACGGAACCATTTATGACTTAGTTATGATCTGTCGCAAAACAAACAAGCTTGTTATCTCA
>NC_061820.1:33957274-33959774 GCF_019202785.1 Penaeus chinensis | reverse complement strand
TTCATTCCCAGACCCAACCCGACCCATTCATTCCTAGACCCGACCCGACCCATTCATTCCTAGACCCAACCCGACCCATTCATTCCTAGACCCGACCCGATGCGACCATTCCCAGACCCAACCCGACCCATTCATTTCTAGACCCGACCCGATGCGACCATTCCCAGACCCAACCCGACCCATTCATTCCTAGACCCGACCCGACCGACCATTCCCAGACCCAACCCGACCCATTCATTCCTAGACCCGACCCGACCATTCCCAGACCCATCCGACCCATTCATTCCTAGACCCAACCCGACCCGACCATTCCCAGACCCAACCCGACCCATTCATTCCCAGACCCAACCCGACCCATTCATTCCTAGACCCGACCCGACCCATTCATTCCTAGACCCAACCCGACCCATTCATTCCTAGACCCGACCCGATGCGACCATTCCCAGACCCAACCCGACCCATTCATTCCTAGACCCGACCCGATGCGACCATTCCCAGACCCAACCCGACCCATTCATTCCTAGACCCGACCCGACCCGACCATTCCCAGACCCAACCCGACCCATTCATTCCTAGACCCGACCCGACCATTCCCAGACCCATCCGACCCATTCATTCCTAGACCCAACCCGACCCGACCATTCCCAGACCCAACCCGACCCATTCATTCCTAGACCCGACCCGACCCGTCCATTCCCAGACCCGACCCGATCCGTCATTACCTCCCCCTCCGTGCGAACCCTCCCCATGCCTTTTTGTGATAGAGTAATTTTTTACCGGACGACAACGGACGTCGGCGCCTCGGCTGATACTTTTGTCTTACAGGTAAAGGACGCGTCTTTAGGGGGAGAGAGAAGGGGGAGGGTGAGGGAGGGAGGATAATGGGAAGGAGTGAGGGGGGGGGGGGAGAAAGGGAAGGAGTGAGGGGGAGGAGAAGGGAGGGAACGGGGGAAAGAAGAAAAGGAAGGTAAGGGGAGAAGTGAAAGGGAAGGAGAGGGGGAGAGGACAAAGGGAGAGGAGAAAGGGGAGAGGGGGAAAGAGAGAAGAGAAGAGAAAGGGAAGGAGAGGAGAGAGTAGAAAGAGATGGGGAGTAGAGAGGACAATGGGATAGCATATGATGAAGGGAAGGAGAGGAGAAAGGGAAGGTGAGAAGAAAAAAGGGGCAGAGGAGAAGATAAAGGAGAGAGAAGAGGAGAAGGAGAAGGAGAGAAGAAAAAAGGGACGGAGGAGAGGGTAAAGAAGAGAGATGAGGAGAAAGGGAAGGAGAGAAGAAAGAAGGGAAAGGAGAGAGGGTAATGAAGAGAGAAAAGAGAAGGCAAGGAGAGAAGAACACGGGAAGGAGAGGGAAGAGAAGGGAAGGAGATGAGATAAAGGACGCCAAAGGTAAAGGAGGAAAGATAAGGAGATGTGAAAATGGGAAGGAAAGGAAGGGGAGAGGAGAAGGGGAGGGAGGCAGAGACAAGAAGGGGAAGGAGGGGGGAGGAGGGAAAGGGAAGAGTTTGTGAAGGGAGAAAGTAAAGTGAAAAAAGCTGAAAAAACGGATAAACTAAAGGCAGGGAAATAGGTAGGAAATGAGAAGGGAAGGAAAGAGTGATGAAAGGGAGAAGAAAAAAAAAAGATTGATTTAGGATCAGGGTGAGGGTAGGGGAGAAGGAACGAGGGAAATGCGGATGATGAAGGAAGAGGGGAAGACAAGAATGAGGGAAAGAGGGAGGGAAAGAGGAAGAGAAGGAAGGTGGGAAAGGGAGGAGGGATGATGAGGGAGAAAGGATAGACAGGAGGGAGGGAGAGAGGGAGAAAGGGAAGGAGGGAAGGGGGAGGGATTGAGGGTAAAGACGATAGGAGAAAAAGAAGGAAGAAAGAAAAACAAAATTAAAATGATGAAAACAGGATGTAAATAATAGGGATGAAAGGAACAAAGAAACAAGGCATGGTGCGGGGGGGGGGGGGGGGAAAGACGATGAAATTGATCGTAGAAGAAAGGCTATGAGGAGATGGGGGGGGGGGGGGGCAATTAAAAGAAATAAAGGGAGAAAATGACTAAGTTTCAAAGAGACAGATATCTAAACAGATCGAAAGACAAAAAAAAAAAAAAAAAAAAAAAAGACTGACTGATAGACTGACAGCAAGATAATCAGACAAGTAGAAAAACAGATGGGCAGACTAACAAATTAGAAGATAAGTAGACTGACAGACAGACAAATAAATAGAAAAAAGACAGGCAGACAAACAAACGGAAAGGTAGACAGGCAGACAAACAAACAGAAAGATAGACAAATAGACAGACAGATAGACAGACAGCCATACAAACCGACATATGGACAGGCAGACAAACAAACAGACATATAGACAAGCAAACGGACAGACAGATAAATAGACAAACAGGTAGACAAACAGACAAAAAACACACAAATAGACAGATAGACAAACAGACAACAAAATCTATCCAAGTAGCAACCAACTAAACCCAGCACATCCAGATCAAGGTGCGCGTCCATCA
>NC_061820.1:33927274-33932274 GCF_019202785.1 Penaeus chinensis | reverse complement strand
TTACAAACACGAAACCTCTCTTCCAATCATCATTTTGTCACCAAAAAAACAAACAACCACCTAAAAAAAATCAAAACCACACCACAGGACCCCCCACTCCACTCCCCACCCCCTTCAAGCACACACACACACACACACCAATATGTGCATACATACATATATACGCACATGTATACATACAGAGATAGACATGTATAAATATATGCTACTGATAAAGATATGAACTCAAAATATAACTAAATAGTCCGAATACATAAACACACACACACACACACACACACACAAAGATAGAGAGACACACACACACACACACACACACAAAGACAGACAGACACACACACACACACACACACACAAGGACAGACAGACACACACACACACACACACACACACACAAAGAGAGACAGACACACACACACACACACACACACACACACACACACACACACACACACACACACACACACACACAAAGATAGAGAGACACACACACACACACACACACACAAAGACAGACAGACACACACACACACACACACACACAAGGACAGACAGACACACACACACACACACACACAAAGAGAGACAGACACACACACACACACACACACACACATACACACACACACACACACACACACACACAAAGACAGACAGACACACACACACACACACACACACACACACACACACAAAGACAGACAGACACACACACACACACAAAGACAGACAGACACACACACACACACACCCGCCCGCAAATCGCACCAGAATCACGTATGCTAATCGTCAAAACTAATTCCTTCACAGACAAGGAACTATCCCTTTGATATCCCATCTACCGGTCATTAGTTCGGATATTGCTCTCTTAATCTAGTTCAAAGTCTAAAACCCAAAAGCTCAAGGTTGTTAACAGCGCACCAGGAAGGATATTACGAGGCTATACATTAAGGATGAGTTAACATTAGTATCCTTTTATGCGTCGTAAAGTGTATCATGGATATCATTTTCCGCGTTTATTCTTATGAGCTGGATTCTCTTTTCTTTTTTTTCTTTTTTTTTCTCTGTATGTGTTTTTATATATATATATATTTTTTTTTCTGTTGGTTATGTTGTTTTATCATTAGCTTTCTTAGTGATGGTAGTAGTAGGAGTTGTAGTAGCAGTAGTAGTAGTAGGAGATGTAGTAGTTGTAGTTGTAGTAGTAGTAGTAGTAGTAGCAGTAGGGGTAGTAGTAGTGGTGGTAGTTATAGTGGTGGTGGTAGTAGTATTGTTGCTATTATTGATTGTAATTATCATTACCATTATTGTTATAATCATTATCATCATTACTATTATTCTTACTATCATTATTACTATCATTATTATTATCATTTTATTATTATTATTACTATGATTATTGTTATCATTATAATAACTTTAATCATTATAATCATTACTATTATCTGAATCATTATCATTATTATTTTTTTACCATTATCATTGTTATTATTATCTGAATCATTATAATTATTTTTTTTACCATTATCATTGTTATTATTATCTCAATCATTATCATTATTATCATCATCATTGTTATTATCAATATCATTATTATCATTATCATCTTCATCATTATTATTACCATTGCGCTTATTGTTGCTACTGAAGTACTACTGTCATAGTTATTATTACTAGTATTAATTTTAGTATCATCACCACCATCATCACTGGTATTGTATTATTATTGTTATTTTGCTTCTTTCCAAATATTTCACTTGCATGTTTCCCTTCCCTTGTTTATTTCGAGCTGGTGTTGAGTCACCATATGTTTCCCTTTTATTTCAGTTGTTTTAAAACATTTTCCTATAATTCAGCAATGTATTATTTCCTTTTATTCTATTATTTTATATTTTTCTTACATTTCTGAGTTATTCCTTCTATTTTGTTTCGAATATGTGCACACTTCTCTCCACTTTCATATTTTCGTCTGCTTACGTCGCTGATTACCAATCACCGTTATAAGTTATTCCTTCTATTCATTTCAGTGTTCGACGAACCTCTCCTCTTGTTGTCAAAGAGTGATGTATCTACTTAGCAAAGTTAGATTGGACTGTGACTTCTAACCCCTTTCCTGTTACTCTCACATCGAACTTATGTGACGCGGGTGTTCTCCATGGTCGAAACTGTCTGTGGTCTTATTTATATGCATAGCCGTTCCCCATGTTATATTCATTGGAGATACGCTGTGAGGATTCAGTGTTTCATGAAGGGTGACGTGGCTGATGGAAATTGGGTAAACTTGAGTTGATTTGTTATTTTGTTCGTACGTATGGGTGTGTTTAATCAAGGAAGGCGCCACCAGTAAGATGTTTTTACTTACAAAAATGCAAATAATAACATAAAATAATTAGACAGATATGAAAGATTTTCAGACCGGCAAATACAATCATGGATCTAACCAGATAGTTTAAATGTGTTTCTTTGTTCTATTTCAGAATAAGATTAGGAATTCATAAGTGAAGTAAACTAAGTATATAGTATTTTGTTTATATGTACAGTACTTCTCTCACATCAAAAGCAACGACGTTTCAACCACGATGGAAGTAGAAAGCGCCTCTCCTGAAGTAGCAGGATCATGTTGCAAACTACAGGGCAATGCGCAGGAAAATGGGCTTCTTATAGCTCAACCAATCACCTGGCGACCTGAAAAGCCACTTTGCAGCGTGAGGGAACATGGGGCTTAAGACACAAAGCGAGGAAGGTGTACCGACCCTTAGTAGGTGCACATGATGGCTTGCCTTTTTACGCGTGCAGATTTAGGTGATGGAGGTCGCATTCTTTCAGGTATTTAGGTTGTTTATGGCAATTGCTTCGGTCCTTGATGGCCGATGGCAAGCTTTTTTTTTTTTTTTTTTTTTTTTTTTACTTTGTTTTTTAATGGGTTCTTAAGTAATTTGTAGGCGGATAAGCATAAAGGTGTAAATGAAAATATGAATAGATATAAAGATACTAAGATATTCTTTACTACATATAAATAGATGAATGTACAATGGATATCAGATACACATATATGAAAATATACAGTCTGTATAACATAACACGCAAATACAAACATATATCCATGATGTGACAAGAGTTCGAAAAGATTCTTTATTTGATATTCTGGAAAGAAACATAAACACTTAAAAATATATATATCATCAATGTTTCCCCCTAACACAATACCTGTACCGAACGTGTGAATACTATACTATCATATACTGTATTGTATGTATTTACCTGATACAGATATTTCACACGATCTGATCTTACTTGATATTACAGTGAGAATACATGTGCATAAGAATACTCTTTAGTCACGTATTGGGCAAAAGGCAATCATAGGGGAGCCCATAAAACCCGGGGATGTTGGACGATCAAATTTTGTCTTTCGTCCGTGGGTTGTTCGACCCTCTTGAAGTTCTCAGGCCATCTTAAAGGCTGTGTATTTTTTTCTCTATCTCTCTACCTGTCTGACCGTTTCACTGTCTGTCTATTTGTTTACCTCCCCCCCTTCTCTCTCTCTCTCTCTCTCTCTCTCTCTCTCTATATATATATATATATATATATATATATGTATGTATATATATACATATGTGTGTGTGTGTATGTATGTGCCCGCACACACACACACACACACACACACACACACACACACACACACACACACACACACACACACACACACACACAAACACACACACACACACACACACACACACACACACATATATATATACACCCATATATATGCATATATATATATAAATAGATAGATAGATAGATAGATAGATGCATATATACATACGTGTGTGTGTGTGTGTAAGCCCGAGACCCCTTCCCAGCAGTGCCCGTGAAAGCCCTCGCCCTCACGCCCGGCGCTCAAAGGGTGCACCGGAGGAGGCGGAGCTGCAGCATCGCCCTCGAGACAGACAGACAGCAAATCACGTATTCACCTCAGCATCTTGAACGCCTACTTCCAGCGCCCCACAAGACACCCTAATCCGATTCTGGACTTGCATGCTTAATGTGCTCTCAAGGACTCTCGGGGTTCCTCGGGGTTTCTCGGGGTTTCTCGGGGTTTCTCGGGGTTTCTCGGGGTTCCTCGGGGTTTCTCGGGGTTTCTCGGGGCTTCTTAGCACTTCGTGTTCTTATTCTTATTCTTTTCTTATTCTTGTTTTTGGAGAGGAATGGGGGGGGGGGGGGTGCGGGAGGGTTCTTGGGGTTTCTTAGGATTTCGTAAGGGTTTCTCGAAGCCTTGGGGTGAACTGGAAACGAAGGAAGAGAAACAGAGAACGTCAGAAAAAATGATGTTAAAGAAGAGAAGAAAAGATGTGAGGGAAGAAGAAAAAGGGGAAGAAAACAGAATACTGATAAAAGGAATAATACGAGGAAGGAAGAAGAAGGGGGAGCAGGATGAAAAGGTGAGGAAAAGGGTAGAGAAGAGGGAGGTAAAGCCAACGATAAAAAGCTGCAATACAAGAAGAAGTGAAAACAATTTGAAAGAAAATGGAAACAGAGAAGAAGGAAGGAAAGGAAACAAAATTGAAGAAAACAAAAAGCTAACAAAAAGATAAATAAACAAACAAATAATTAAACCAAACAACAACATACAAATCTAAAAAGACCTCTCTCTCTCGAGCCTTGAAGGAGATGCGTAATGATGAACTGACGTCTTATGTTAATGCTGAAGAATAAGGGACAGGCGTGAGGAGGATAAACAAACTCACTCGACACCAAATTATGGTCGTGTCGAAAACCAGAGTATATCGGGGCAAAACAGGGAAAGGAAAACACAGGTGGCAGGTTATCAGAGTGAGTTTTAAGTACACCACATGTATGGATATACACAGCCGAACATGCATAAACACATACGCATGCACACACACACAACCACACACACACACACACACACACACACACACACACACACACACACACACACTGACACACACAACACACACAACATAACACACACA
>NC_061820.1:33914774-33917274 GCF_019202785.1 Penaeus chinensis | reverse complement strand
GTTTCTTTATTTTAGTTGGGCTCACGCCCCTTGAAGTGAATGTATCTGCACACAACTGGAGGACTTGATCATCTTTCACGAGTTTCTGAAACACTGATTTCTTTCCAATGCCGTACACACGAGAAGTTGAGTCACATCCTGTGAAGGCGTGCAGGAATAAGAGCTGGGTGCATAACTTATTTCCAAGAAGATGTTTCATCCGATTGATGTCATATACTTTCATACTGCTTCTTGATTGGTTGTCTGATCTAAAATATAGCGGCTTTCCATCTGGTATACAGTAATGGAGCAATAGCACCAAAAAATCTGTGTCCTCTCCGATTAGTGTGGTGGTATATAGGATTGTGCTGTTTACGGCTGTCTTGGCAATGTCCACATCAGCGTCCCGCTCTGCTTGAATAACTGTACAGCCCACTTTCCTCAGTTCATCACCTATTAAGGTGATCAGCTGTTGTTTGTTACTACTGACAGATAAGAATTCATCTCCCTTTCCATCAAATTTAGTATCTCCGGTTAGGTTTACAGTTGGATAGCTGTTGACATGTCTTCGTCTCTGTTGAGTGCTATCCTTTATCGAGGGACCTGCACCATACCCATCAAACACAACAGTTGCTGTTCCATAGTGTTTTGTTGTGAAGTCTGCATATGCTTTGGCTATTTTGCCATATGTATCTCCCTTCCTCCACTTGAGCTTGTGCAGAAAGGATCCACCATCAAGCACGTACCTTTCACTCTTGAGGTGGGCTGAAGTTGAGGTGTCAGGTGTTCCTTCACTTGCCCGTGTCTTGGTACAGTGGTCGTTGATGGCTTGAGCGAGCTGAGGCTTGTCAGCCTTCCTCAAAATCTTGTTGTCCTCAAAGAGGGATGGCGGGTATGGACTGAGCTCAAAACTCATCACGTCCTCAAGTGACAAATCTCCTGTCTGGGATGCTACAAGGAACTGCTGGAACAGCACACTGGGGTCGATGGTTCTGTGAGGAGCAACCTGGAGAGCTGTAGAACTTCCCAGGGTCTTTGCTTTCTCTGTCCTTTTGATGGAAGAGGAAAACACAGGTTGTCCAATCATTCTCTTGATAATTTTGTTCCCAATAGCTTCATACTCATGCACCTTGACGTCTTCGTTTGCCACGATACCATTTATGATGTTTCTTAATGTAGGGTCAGAGGAGAATGGAGAAAATGCAGTCAACTTTGTGCTGAACTTTGAAGGGTCGGATACGTCTCTTTCAATTCTGGCACCAGTTGCTTCTATATGCTGTTCGCTTGTTGCGTATGTGACATCATTGAAGTCCTGCATGGCGACGTTGACCTCAGATGTTATGGGGGCAGACATTGTCCACAATGCTCGCTGTTCCTCTGTCATCTTGCTGCCATGAGTCAAGCCCCCGATGCCTTTTAGTGATCTCATGAGCGTTTGTTCGATGACTAGATCACAGCTAAGGCCTGCCCAAATTTCACGTGACATGAAGTACATTACATCTAATTACTGGCAAGATGAGACTCAAAACTCCTTCGTTAGAATTTGACAAATGATGGGTGATTGCCTAACATAGGTTTGATTGTATACAGACAATTCATTGATTTCAGGCCTAAAATTTCAGATTTCAGGTTCAATACTGATCAAATCTGAATTTCGTTGACACCAGTGGATAGCTGACCCCTTAAAACCAATGACTGGAACCAACAATGGTGTTTCTATGTCAATAATTGAAGAAGTTATAGCTCCTTTCGTGATTTCGATGCTCGGTGGCGGCCATCTTGAAAATGACTCGGTTTTAACCCATTTCCGGATGTTAGATTTTGGTAGACTTTCTTTCTGTTGATCAATATATCCTGTGGGATTGAAAACCACTGAGAAACCTTTTGTTGCAATTTGTTGTGGGTTGGGTGACTGTTTCTCATAAATTGACCCGTCTATTAAGTATCATATGCTGTGCCGTGATGTTGAGGGGGATATAAGAAAGAAAACACAATGTCGGCAAAACAGAATCTCCAACGACATGGTGTTTATGCCTATGGAGCGAGGCATCTTCCTAATTGAGAATCAGTGTACATTTGTTTAAAAAGAAAATGAAATAAAGAACAGCACACCGACGAGGGAGACCACGCACACCTTGTCTGGCAGTTGCAAATTATCCAAGATCGCGACAAACTTCATTATGCAGAAAGCTAACAAGGAGCACGAACGCCAGGTGACTCCAGAGAACTTAGCTGATGCCTTGATATTTCGCTATCCTGTTTGTGTGTATGATTTTAAAGAATATAATTATAGCTAACAAGGGGCACGGACGCGAGGTGACTCCAGAGAACTTAGCTGATGCCTTGATCTTTCGTAATCTTGTTTGTGGGTATGGTTTTAAAGAATATACTTATAGCTAAGACGTGATGGTTAACGTATTTTACTTTTTGAGATTATTTTTCCTACATTGGCCATAATCCATGTATGTGATTCTACATATAAATAAAGTTACGGGTGAGATCAAATACTTACGAATAATTT
>NC_061820.1:33869774-33894774 GCF_019202785.1 Penaeus chinensis | reverse complement strand
ATTCTAATACAGATCCACTGTAAATAGACTAAATCTTACCTAACAGTCCAGAAAGGCGATCCATGTTCCATAGGCGAGCCATCCAGCCAAGTCCATTCCTTGTCCACGTAATGGCCGCCCACCCAGAAGTCCGCACTCAACTCTGCAGGTTTATACGGCACGTAAGTTCATTTAAGTTTAAAGTCTGGGGTTCTAATAGTGCAAATATGTTTATATCTTATAATTCCGTGCATACTCTACATTAAAAATACTATTTACTCTACAGTGAATGATTATTTACTTCATTATAGTTTTTTGCTTTTAACTCACTCGTCTCCTTCAAATGCTGGATGACAGAGGCAAAATGACTGACGTTCTTAAAAGTGATCAAATCGCCGCCGATGAGCCGGCACAGGTGGCGTGCTTCCCCCCATGTCACCTGTAAAGATTTGGTGTAAATATGTTTATTTCTCATGTAGCGTTGTTGTGGACATCTTTTTTTAAATCTTAATAGTCTTCCGATTAGTTGCAAAGTTTTGAACATGATGATTATATATCTAATAAAGTTAATAGCTAATACCAATAATTAAGAAACACTATATAACATCACTCACGTTATTGACAAACAGGATAGACAGACACTGGTCCCCGACGAGGGTGAACAGAGGTGGACAGGCAGGGTGACTGAGGGTGAAGTTCACGACTTGCTTCAGCTCTTCCCCGCGAATTTTGCTCTTGTTCAGGTTGGTTGTAACTGGAAGAGGGTGGCTAGTTATAATTCTAGTTATTAAAGGAAGAAAGCAATAACATTTTATATATCTGCATTCTTAATAACCTACTGTAACAGCGTCAGTAATGTCGACATTATAAGTGATTACAAAAAAAAAAAAAATAATAATAATAAAAAGAAATTAAAAAAATAATAATGGATATAACAGTAATGTTATTTCTGCTGGAGAAGGGTAATGTATAGTGCATTAGAAGTTGTCATTATCATCGCTATCACGTTCTTAACATCATTTTCTCTAAAAATAAGCATTACTGTGATTATAAACTGAGTACCGCCGTTAAAAGCAGTTTTAGAGAGAGCAAAGCCATAACATGTCAATGATGATTTCCTATTTTTACAAATATACTAAACTAACCACCAGAGACTGTTATCGACGATAAATTCTGGATCGCCCCATCCCTCAAGATCTGAAAGACAGAAAAAAAAACATACTCAAAATCAAGATAAAAACTGAAAAAAAAAAATCTTTTATCTTCATCATCCCTCATTAACAACCACAACCAATCATTTCACATTTCAATTCTGCACTTTATCCGTTCACAATTCAACATACAATTTGCCATCCCATTACTCAATATTTATCCATTCCTTACTTGGCAAACTCTCGGCTCAAGGGATCCATTGCACTGCGGGTTCGAATCTTCACAATACGACTGAATCGAAACACATGAAACATCGCCGAATCTCTCGCAGTTATGAAAGCCTAGGTCGCACGAATCGGAACGCCAAGCCTGGAAGGGGTAATGCATGGGAGGAATAGATAATTATCGTTATGGGTAGGATTTGCTTTGCGAGATATAATTGGTGTTGTTCTCTCTCTCTCTCTCTCTCTCTCTCTCTCTCTCTCTCTCTCTCTCTCTCTCTCTCTTTTCTCTCTCTCTCTCTCTCTCTCTCTCTCTCTCTCTCTCTCTCTCTCTCTCTCTCTCTCTCTCTCTCTCTCTCTCTCTTTCTCTCTCTCTCTCTCTCTCTCTCTCTCTCTCTCTCTCTCTCTCTCTCTCTCTCTCTCTCTCTGTCTGTCAGTGTGTGTGTGTGTGTGTGTGTATTTCTGTGTCTGTGTGTGTATGTTTCTGTGTCTGTTTATCTGTGCCAATGTCTATAGGTGTGTACGTGCTTAAGTAGTCGCGCGCATATACACACAACAATTTTTTTTCCCTTGAAATAATGAAGCAACCTAAATTAGCTTTGAAAATATCAGACCTTAGGTACTATTCGTATTTTGACTCACTGCACACAGATCGCCGTCCTCGTCGGAATTGTCGCCGCAGTCGTTGTCGTTGTCGCAGATGTAGCGGAGGGGAATACATCGCGAGGAATCTTTACACCTGATCTCGCCTGAAGAACACTCCTGGCCGGCTGTTGGAGGGTAGAAGAACATGCATATAAATAAATATATATATATATATATATATATATATATATATATATATATATATATATATATATATTATATATATACATATATATACATATATATATATATATATATATATATATTACGTATACATTCATATATATATATATATATATATATATATATATATATTATACATATACATTTATATATATATATTATATATACTTTTATATTTATGTTTATATATATACATATATATGATTATTTTGTGTCCATACACACACACACACATATGTTTATATATGTGTATATATATATATATATATATATATATATATATATACATATATATACATGTATATATAAACAGACACACACACACACACACACACACACACACACACACACACACACACACACACACACACACATATATATATATATATATAAATATATAAAGTGTTTTGTGTGTGTGGAAGTGTGTGTGTTTTGGGGTGTTTGGTGGGGGTGTCGTTTAAAATATATACATGTGTATATTATAATATAATAATAATATATAAGTTTTTTGTGGTGTGATGATAGATGGGTATAAATATTGATATAAAGCATAGAGAATTTATTTGATATAGGGAATAAAAAAATAGATTATAACCCTAAATATAAAGATATTTATAGATAAGATTTTAAAAAATATATAAAATATTTAATTTATTTTATTAAATTCTTTACAATTTTGGCATGGGAACCCACACAAATAAGGAATTTTCTTACCGTGTGATAACACAAGGAGGAGAGCAGAAAAGGGCACCGCAAAGGGAATTTGCCCCCAAAAAGGTTTTGGAAAGGAAAAAGAAGTCTTTTTCACGAACGGGAAACTGCGATCTTTTAGTTCTCTCTCTCTTTTTATCTATCTTTTCGTTTCATACCTTCAAACTCTCTGCCTTTCAAATTTCCCCTCTTTTCTCTCTCTTTTCTCTCTCCTCTTTTCTCCCCCCCCTCCCTCTCTCTTTTCTCTCTCTCTCCTCTCTTTTCCCCCCTCTCATCCTCTCCTCTCTCTCCTCTTTCCTTTTCCTCCTCTCTCTCCTCTCCTCCTCTCCCCCTTTCCCCCTCTCTCTCTCTCTCCCCCTCTCCCCTTTCTTTCTCTCTCTCCCCTCTCTCTCTCTCTCTCTTTCCCCCTCCTCTTTTCCCTCTCCTCTCTCTCTCTCTCTCCTTTCATCTCTTTCCCCCCTCCCATTCTCCCTTCTCTCTCTCTCTCTCTCTCCCCCTCTCTCCCTCTCTTTTCCCCTCTCTCTCCTCTTACCTTCTCTCTCTCTTCTCTCCTCCCCTTCCCCTCCCCTCTCCTCTTCCCTCCCTTATCTCTCCCTTCCCCTCTCTTTCCTCTCTCTCTCTTTTCCACCCCTCTTCCCTTTTCCCCCTCCACCCCTCTATCTTCTTCCCTCTTTACTCTCCCCTTTTCTCTCTCTCTTCTCTCTCTCTATTTCTCTCTCCCCCCTTTTCCTCTTTTCCTCTCTCTCGCCTCCCTCTTTTTCCCCTTTCTCCCTCCCCCTCTCTCTCATCCTCTCTCTCGTCTTTTCTCTCGTCTCTCTCTCTCTCTCCCTTCTCATCCTCATTTCCTTTTTTCTCTCTCTCTCTATCTTTCCTTCCTCTTTTTCTCTCTTTTCCTCCTCCCCGTCTTTTCCCCTCTCTCCCCCCTTTTCTCCTCTCTCTCCTCCCCTCTCTCTCTCTCCCCCTCCCCCTCTTCTCCTTTTCCTTTTTTCTCTCTTTCTCCCCCCTCTCTCCCCCTTTTCTCTCTCTCTTTCTCCTCGGGGAAAAACCGTCTTTTCCTCTCTCTCTTTCTCTCCCCTCTCCTCTCTCTCTCTCTCTCTCTCTCCCCTCCTTCCCCCCTTTCCCCCCCCTCTTCTTTTCTCTCTTTTCTCTCTCTCCTCTCTCCCCTCCTTTTTCTCTCTCTCCCTCTCCCTTCTCCCTCCCTCTCTCTCTCTTTCTCTTCCCCTTCCCCTCGGGTCTTTCCCCTCTCTCTCTCTTTTCTTCCCCTCCTTTTTCTCGTTCTCCCCCCCCTCTCTCCTCTGGGTTCTCTCTCCTTCCTCTCTCCTCTTCTCCCCTCCTTTCTCATCTCTTCCCCCTTTCCCCTCTCCTCCTCTCTCTCCCTCCTCTTTCCCCTCTCTTTTCCCCTCTCTCCTCTTCTCCCCTCTTTGTCTCACTCCCCCCTTTTCTCTCTCTCCTTCTCACCTCTTTCTCCTCCTCTCCTCTCTCCTCTCCTTCTCTCCTCTCTCTCGTCTCTCCTCTTCTCTCCCCTCTCTCTCCTCCCTTTTCTCTCTTTTTTTCTCTCTCTCCCTTCTCTCTCTCTCTCTCTCTCCCCCAATCTCTCTTCCTCCTCTCTTTCTCTCTCTTCTTCTCCCCCTTTTTCTAAATCTCTTCCTCTCTCTTTTCTCTCTCTCTTCCTCTCTCCCCGCTTTTCTTCTCTCCCCTTTTCCCCTCTTCTCTCTCCTCTCTTCCTCTTCTTTTCTCTCTCTTTCTCTCTCCCCCTCTCAAACTCTCCTCTCTCCTCCCCTCTCTCCCTCTTCCCCTCTCTCTCTTCTCTCTCCACTCTCTTTTTTCCTCCCTCGTCTTTTTCCCCTCATCTCTCTCTCTTTTCCTCTCTCCCCTCTCTCCAAAAAGGGCCCCAAATCTCTCTCTCCAATCAACCTCTTCTCCTCCCCTCTCTCTTTTTTCCCCAAACCTTTTTTCTCTCTTTTTCCATCTTTTTTTCTTTCTCCTCCTCTCTCTTTTCTCTCGTCTCTCTCCTCTCTCCTCTTTCCCCCTCTCCTCTCTCTTCTCTCTTTTCCTCCATCTCTCTCTTTTTTTCTCTCTCATCTCTCTTTCCTCTCTCTTTTTCTCTTTCCCCCTCCTCTTTTTCCTCCTCTCTCCTCCCCCAATCCCACCCCTCTCCTCTCTCTCCCATTCCCCTCTTTCTTCTCTCTCTTTCTTTCCCCTCTTCCCCTCTCTCTCCCCTCTCTCTAAACCCTTCAATCTCCCTCTCATCCCTCTCTTCCCCTGGGTTCCTCTTCCCCCTCTCTCTCTCTCTTTGGTCCCAAAACCTCATTTTCCCCCCTCTCTCTCTCTTTCCCCCTTCTTCCCCTTTTCATCTCTCTCTTTTCCCCTCTCTTCTCTATCTCTCTCTTTTCTTTCTTCTTTTTTTCTCTCTCCTTTTTCTCTTTCTCATTCTCTCCCTCTTCTTTTTCTCTCTCTTCTCTCTCTCTCTCTCTCTCCCCTCTCTTCCCCTTCCCCCCCTCCCCCTCCTCCTTTTCCCCTTCCTCTCTCTCTCCTTTTTCTCTTATCTTTCTTTTTCTTTTTCCCTTCTCTCCCTCCCCTCTCTCTCTCGGGGGTATACTCATATAAACATAAACCACAAATTAAAAAGATTCCAATAATATAAAATTAAAAGGGTTTTTTTATGCTTTGTTTTGGGTGCCCGGAAATTGAGTACTTAAAAGGGAAAAACCTTTTTTTTTAAAAAGTTTTAAAAAAAACAAATTTCGCAAATACTTTTATATATATATTTTATATAATTTATATATATTATTTTTTTATATATATATTAATATATATATATATACCAAAATATACACATATAAAATTTTTTTACCGTTATCATACATATGTATATAAAAAAAAATTTCAAAACAATATAAGGGCACACACACATACCACAAAACACATACACACACACCCACAAAACACAAACACACAACACACACACAAATATATATTTTATAAAATTTTTATAATATATATAATTTTTAAAATTATGAATATAATTTAAAACAAAATAAATAACATTTACCTATTAAACAAGTTTTGGGGGGGTTTACATTCTTTATAAGGGGAACCCCTAAGGGAAAAAATTTAAAAAAAAATAAATTAAGACCCAACCCACCCTTTTTTAGAAAATGAAAAAGCAAAACCCGTGTTACCCTTGCGGGGGAATCAAGGAAAAAGTCTGTGTATCCCTGGGTTTTTGCCGGGAAAGGGAGGACCCCCCGAACCCGGGAAAGGGAAGGGGGGGAGGGGAGATAAAGGGGGGGGGGGAGGGGGGTTAGAGGCGAGCTGAAAGAGAAAAGGGGAAAGGGGGGGGGGGGGAAGGGGGGGGGGGGGGGGGGGGAGAAAGGGGAAGGAAAAATAAAAAAATTAAAAAAAAAAATACGTAAGGGAAAAATATGTGAAGATCAATTTTAGGGGTCGATATTAAATTTTATACATAAGTTATCTTTTATTACATGTATACAAATTATATTTTCAATATATATTAAAGATGTTTCAATAGTGATGTTATAAAAAATTTTCAATATAAAAATATTTTTACACAACACACCAAAAACCCCACACAAAACACCTCACACACAACACACCCCCCACACACACCCACACACACCACAAACACCCCCCCACACAAAACGCCAAAACCCCACATATATATATTTTTATATATATATAAAATTTTTTTAATTATTTATATATATAAAAGATATAAAATTTTTGGGGGTGTGTGTGTTTTGTGTTGTGGTGCGTTGTGTGGGTTTTAAAAAACACACCCCACATTTTATTCATCGATCCTTTTTTAAAACTAAATATTCTTTTACAAATATTTATTTTTTATATATATATATATTTAAAAAATAGATATATGTGTGGGGTGTTTTGTGTGTGTGTGGGTGTTGTGGGTGGGTGTTGTGTGTTTTTTTATATATTTACACACCCTGTTTTATTTTTTTTCTTTTCTTTCCTTTTATCTATATAGACACACACACACCACCCCACACCACACACACACAAAATACAAAAATACACAACACACACCCCCGAAAACACATACACACACCCAACTTTCACCCACCAACCACCCCCCACACACACACACACACCACCACACACATATTGAATTTATATAAAATTTTTTTTAAAAAAATATATATATATATATATATACACACAAACAACCCCACACACAAACAAAACATTTTTATATTTTATATATATTTTTTATATAGTTTAAAAATGGGGTTTTTGTGGTTTTTGTGTGTTTTTGTGTGTGTTTTTTTGTTTTTGGTGTGTGTTTTTTGTGTTTTTTGTGTGGTGTTTTTGTTTTTTTTTTTATTTTTATATATAGGGTGTGGGTGGTGCGGGTTTTGTGTGTGCGTGTGTGTGGTGTGTGTGTGTTTTGGGGGTTTTGTGTGTGTGTGTGTTTTGCCTTGTTTTTTACACACACACACAAAAACACACAAACAAATAAAAACACCCCTTCACACACCCCACACACATTTCCCCAGATTTTATATATTTAAAAATTTTTTTTTAAAAATATAAAAAATTTTTTTCATAAACATATAAAAGTAATATATATATATTGAGAGAGTTTGATACACAAACACACCCCACACCCCACAAAACCCCACGTTTAAATAAAATTTTTTCAATAAATTGATAAATATGTAAATAAAAAATATAATGTAATATATTGTGTGCATTTTTTAAAATTTATATATATTATATAAAATATTAAAATATATGGGGGTGAACAAAAATTTTAGTATACAAATATAAATATAAAGGTGTATCCCTTTTCATACAAACATACTTTATTTTAAATATATTAAAATATAATTTTTTTAAAAAATGAATAAAATGGTTATATGCTTTATACATATTTTGTAAAACACACACACACACACACACAAACACATTAAATATATTAATATATATATATAAAATAATATAAAATACACACACATATGGCCCACGGGGTTTAAAAAGCACGGGACTCGGGGGGTCCCAAATTAAAATTCTGGGGGCCCCCCTTTTCAAAAAATGGGGGAACCAAAAATACACTTAAAATTTTTTTGTTTTTCTAATTTACACTGTGTGAATATACATACAGTACATATTTTTTCCCCACCCCCCTAAAGTTTACGTTAAGTTCAATTACTTGAAGAGTCCATGCATCTAAACGACGTTCCTGTTTAAAAATAGGAAAAATTGCGACGAATTTTTTGAAAATTTCATCACCTAACCTTGGGCCCCGGGCTTTGGAAAAATTTTTTTATATGCAATATGGTTTTTATAAATTTTTTACATTATCTTTTTTACTTTTTCAGTAAAATTTTTTTTTTTTTTTAATAATAAAAAACAAGAGGGAAAAAAGATGATGACAGTTAAATAATAATAATAATAATTTTTAAAAAAATAATAAAAAATATTAATAATAATAATAATAATAAAAATAAATAATAATAATAATAAAATAACCAAAAATAATAATAATGTTAATAATAATTTTAAAATTATTAGAAAAATTTTTAACAATAGCAAAAAGTGATAATGATGATGATAATAACCTCATTAGTAATAACAATGATGACAATTAAAAAATTAATATTTTGGAAAATCAGGGAAAAAAGGGTTTAAAAAATTAAGGGCATTAACCCAAAAAAAAATTGAATAAAAAAAAACACAACCTACCAAAAGTTTTCCCCAACCTTGGCACTTTTTTTACATCAAAAGGTTTTACAAGTAAAGTTGTTTTTGTACTGGCGACCGTTTTCCCGTTGGAAAAAAACAACCGGGGGTGCATTGAACCTTTAATCCAACTATAAGGTTTTTTTTTAGGCGAGGAAGATTAGTCTCCTTGGTTAATTTGGAGGAGGATGGGGCGCAAAAAGATTGGGAGGTCGAAAAAGCAGGTAACGGGGAGGGGGAATAGATAAGGGAAAATACTAATTTTGATAGGTTTGAGAGAAAAAAAACAAAAACAGACAAAGAGGCAGGCAGACAATGTGTGTGTGTGTGTGTATAAGAATTTTGTGTTAGATGTGTTTGTCCACGATCCCTTTTATGCAAATGTGTATATATACACCCTTATTTATAGAAATCATGACAACTTGAATTATCCACCACAGATATCATGTTACGCAATATTCAACATTATTACTAGAAAACACTGGAAACATGCCAGACACTCATTACAACATTGTTTGATATAACGATGGCGAATGTTGAAAAGACACGTTTATGGGCAAAAATAAGTCGGTTGCAAACATGAATATACAGGCTAAAGCAAAGGTAAGAAGGGCTTCCTTTCCAAGCTGCAACAAGCTGAATTTAATCCACGGCCTTCACTGTAATGCAATCGCGGACTGGAGACGATGTTGAACAGATCCTCTAACTGAATTTATATTGTTTGAGCTTAATTCAATGTCATAAGGCCTCCTGGTTCAATATCAACCCTTTTCTCTACTCAATCTTGCAGTCTTGTGCTCCTACAGTTTTTAATGTTTGTTTTTTTCTGTCTTGCAAGGTCACCCGACGCTTGATGTCACCACATACGAAGATCAAACACACATAATGAAATGAACGCAGACACATACAAAACAACCTCAGCGATAACATAACGATAGGAAGGACATGTGTGTGTGTGTGTGTGTGTGTGTGTATGTGTGTATGTGTGAGTTTGTGTGTGTATCAGAAAACCCCACAATGCAAAAACTAGATTTTTTTGCAGTTTTATTTTTTCTACCATAGTATTTACACAGTAGAGTGTTTTACCATTCATATATATGTGTGTATATTCATGTGTGTATATAAATATATATATGTTATATATATATATATATATATATATATATATATGTGTGTGTGTGTGTGTGTGTGTGTGTGTGTGTGTGTGTGTGTGTGTGTGTGTGTGTGTGTGTGTATATGTGTGTGTGTGTGTGTGTGTGTGTGTGTGCGTGTGTGTGTGTGTGTGTGTGTGTATAAATTCATTTATGTATACATAAACATATCCATATCTATATCTATCTATATATCTATATATCTATATATATAATATATATTTATATATGTATACATACATATATATACATATATTATCCATTTACTTATTTTCTATTTATTTATTTACATAAAAGCGGCATAGTATCGTCATATTTCCGAAAGCGGAGATCAGCTGGCCATCGACAACATAAACAAAGTCCATCAGGTTTGTTGGAAGATATTATTTCATTATTTATATAACTTAGAACCATAACTGTAGTCCCGATAGAGAATAATTTTACAGATAGTCGAATTGTAGATACTAATAATTCGTTAATTTTACATGTCATCTTATTACAAGCGAGAATATTATGAATTACCTCAGAATGAATGCGATACCGGTTGTTGAAATTGATAATAAGAATATATCAAATTTATAGTAGATTTTGTTGACGTCAAGAATACGAAGGGAGTAAGTTGAGGCTGGGATGGAAAGTCGATGGTTTTAAGGGTTTCAATTAAGGGTAAGCAGTGAATACAGAAAAGGTTTAAGAGTGGTTGTGAGTGTGAATCAAAAATGTATATGAACAATTATTTTGAATTTTCTTTCAAAGACCAAAAGCCTTCTATCATATAGTATATAGTTTGAGAAGGTGGAGTTCGGACTTTTTCTTGGTTTTGATTGGCAGTGAAGTTGGAAAAAAGACCTACCTTCCCAGAATCTACATGATAGAGATGATGAAAGATTTCTTGACCATTGCCAGGACTTGAAATGCTGAGGTTATAGTACCACTTAATGTGTTCATCTGTGGACTTTGATATGCTTTGCTTTTTGCAAATTACTTTTAATATTTCACTGTGTTGTTTAATATGTTTAGGTGATGATAACATTGCATTCTGAGCCACTATATTAGTAAATGTTCATAGCTCCTCTCCTTAGTTGGCTAGACAAATTGGCTGTACTACCAGGACAGTGAGGCCGAATTTTGAAACCTCCAAGTTCTAAATTACCCACATTGCAACCAGCCCTAAAGTAAACATTCACATTTTTTTTTTTTTTTTCCAATACCATTATAATACTTAAATAGATTATGTAACCTTACTTGGATACATATATAATGAATCTACACCTGAAAGACTCACAGATAACCTTTGATACTATTGCATTTATTAAATCTGCAGTAGATTATAATATTAGAAGCATTTCTCAGTTTCACAGATATGTAACAATGTAATAATGATATGCAATATGTAACATGTAACCGGCTTATGTATAAAGACCTGTACATTCATGTTCCTTTACATTTCAGGAATGCAGACCATTTGTATGAAACAAGCGCATGTGTTAATGTATGCACAGCGCTTATGTGTCCTGTGCAAGCATGGAATACCAGCAACTTCTCAACTCATTATTACTGCAAATGTTAATGGAGAGTTAGATAGAAATGCTAGACACTATAGTCAAATAACTGATAACCATGTCAAACCACCAAAAAAGGACAAACTTGATGATTTTGTTTATAATTTAAGAACTGCAAAAACCTATCAAAAAACAAATAAATGGAAGCACATTGCAAAAGAGACTAAACATTTGAAAGTCAATAATTACATAAAATCAGGAAAAGTGAACTCATCTGACAGTAATAAGAAAGTAGCCAATCATCAGCAAGCACCATATAATGATAGGCAAATGGAGAAGCAAGATGCCCAGAATGAAACTTCTTTAGATTTTGTTAGTAGTCACACTTCAGCAGGGAAGGATTTTTCAAGAAGTATCAGTAATCAGTCTTCAGTAAGAGATTATGATTTGAGGAAACAGAAAAGCATTGGAGATCAGCAACACTGTCCTGAGTCTACAACAGTGCTCCAAGAGCATAAGCTACCAAAACAAGCTCCATTAGAATTGCAGGACAGACTGAAAGAGATATATATCCAAGTACCGGTACCTCAAAATAAACCAAAGAATATAAGCAAAGCTGAAGAATCATTTCTACTTGAAATGATATGTCTTAAAGAAATGAGAAAAGCCCTTTTTGAAGTAGAAGAATATGTAAGGTAAGTTCATTTGATAGTATTCTCTGTATACTATACATATAGAAGAATGTAGATTAGTGTTATTTGGTGGTGTAAGGAAACTTCAAGACTTCTTTTTTCAGTGTCTTTATTTTGATGAGAAATTGTGCAAATAATCCTATTATATAACCTTGTTGTTGAAGCAGAATTTGATAGCCAATATATTTCTATTGTTTGTATTTTTAGATCTTCATACACAATTTTGCATTTATATTGCAGAAAGGAACAATATCCATCATTTGCTATATTGAAACAATTATGTGCGTGGGCCTCTGTTGAAGGGGCTTTAGATGATGTGAAGAGAATTAAGAATATGACTCGAAATAGGTATCCCAGGCAGTACAAATCTCATTTGTATTTCGATGCCTATTTTGCAAGGTAATGCCTGTTCTGTTTCAACCTGATATAAAATGTTATCATATATGCATGTGGCACCAGGATGAAATATGCACCTATCATAAAAACTTATATGACTTTAGAAATATGCTTAATGCATGTATTATGCATAAATTTGGTAGTTAAGATTCAGAAAATGTATTGTACACAGAATATCTTATCTGCAGCTAACCATTTTTCAGATCCCCTAAGGGAACAAATGGGGTTGGCTTGGGTATCACTAAACCTTAGGAAAAGAGCATGATGCATTATCAGCAACATTGCCAAAATTTTCACTTTGCTGATATGCCAGTAACTTAGGGCCCTATGACATCCAGCATACTGTGGTAACAAAGTTGTCTATAGTCCTCAATTTTCTTACCTTGTCCCTTGTAGAAAATTCTTTAAGCAAATGGATGATGGCTGGGGGGTCATATATGTTTTAGAGGTTTGAGGAAGTTGGCACAAGTACATAAAGGTTTGGCACCTTTATGTTAGTCTGTTAATGTGTATTATTACTGTTTATTGGATGGAATTGGATTTGACTCTTATCTTACAGTGCCTTGTATTGTGAAGGAAAACTGAAAGAAAGCTTGGATGTTCTTTATAAACTATTTGTTAATCATCCCAAACAAATCAAGAAGACAAAAGATACAGCTGCATTTATACTTTCAAAGGTGATGGAAATGGGTGATGAAGACCAGGAGATATTGGTAAATTTGATCATTTGATTTGTATCATAGATTTGAATAATTATTCTGTATTCGTTGTTCATAATATAGCTGAGCCTCTTTTGATTTGGCTTTTTATATGAAATTATTCAGTGAAAATATAGATATTTATTTTATGATTTTTGTAAGAAATGATCTTAATATTAATGATAATGTTTTTCAGGTTCTCTCCTTTGTCACAAATTTAGCAAAAGAACATAATCAGCTAGGACCAGCCTTGGCACTATGGCGAGCGGGATTCTGCAGCCCAAGACATCGTCATCATGTGGTGAATTTTAAGATTTTGATTTCTGTTCTCTGAGATTTCATGAACTTTGTACTGATAATGTAATGTCTTTTGGTTAATAACATAGTGTCATATATTTAAGTTTTCTCCTTTGTCATGGCAAGTTGGTTTTAATTAACTCCCTATATAAAGTTTGTATCTATGCATTCTGGAGCTGCAGATAGATTGTTCTTTTATTGAAAGATTGTAAATGAGGATATATTTATATAATTTTGTATATTTTGAGTTTTTGCACTAGAGTAACATCTAGATTTAATTGAACAATTACAAAAAATATTAATGTTTATATTTGTATATTGTATTTACAGATGGTTAATAATTTGATAGAGCAGCATCCAGATTTAATTGAACATTTACATAGAAAATTAACAAGTGTAATAAATGAAGCATCTTCAAATGGAGATAAAGATCTTTTGCACAGAACACTACAGCTGGTTCTCTACCACAATATTTCTGACTTTTATGCTCCTGCAACCAGTGCCTTATTACAACATCAGTGTAAGTTAGTTTGCTCTTAGTTTGATAACACTTTATTGCCTTTACTATCCTTAACTCCTAAATTTGAGGGAGTAGAAAAAAAAAAGATATTTAACCTTCTTTACATATATAACACAAGTCCCACATCACTAATACAACTAATACAACCAACATGTGTTATGGCTTGCACTTATTGCTGCCTGCTCTTTAGTTATGAATAAATGTTAAAAAGTATATCCTCTGTAGGGCAGGAAAGATAGGTTCCAAGGATCATTAGGTAAACAGCACAGAACTTAAAGTTTTCCAAGTGCAAGACGGTAAATTTTGTGGCTTGCAAACATTAAATGATATTCTAGTAGAATTTGTGATGTTTGGTATGTTTTACCTATTTCATCATTATTTGAGTGAACTAATTCATAATGTGGTACAATTCTAGCACTGTAGTTTATACTTTTTATATTTTATTTTCTCAATATGGCAATTTGGAATTGTATTGTCAGGAAGATTTGATAGCTTGTCACTGCTAAAGTTATGGCTTTTCAGTTTTGCTTTGTTATACTATGCTTTCATTGATAGTGTTTATGTAGAATTTGTCTGTTGATTGGCAATTTGCAAAGTAATGAAAAGGGTATCTCAATAACTTACAAAAAAAAAAAAAAAAATGCTTTGAACCTATTGGATCAGAATGTTTAACTGCCATCATGTAGCCCAAAATATGGGCATTAAGCTTACTTGAGTAACCACTCTGAAGGGTGTGTGGCTTTAAGGCTGGGTGCATGTAAACACTCATGTGTAGTGACAAGACTGTATGTCTCTCTTTTACAAAGTTATTTTTTCTTTTTCTGCATGTTTTTTTTAGCTTTTTTGCCAATTTCAAATACCCATATTTATCATTTGATTTACTTTATCAACATAGCAATAGAATGTTTTCCTTGCACAGACTCCATATCATCTCTCTTGGTAGTCCATAACTCAGTGCAATAATAATAACAATAATGTTTGTGTATTTTTTTTTTTTTTTTTTTTTTGTAATATTCAGTTTTCTGTAATGCAACCTGCACCACTAGTCATAATGGCCAGGAAGAGGATCCTGAGCCTGGAAATGGCATCCGCCCTGGAGCCAGCACTCTTCCCTTCATGGCTCAAGGACATTACTTTCCACAATTGTTTTTGAATCAAAATAATGCAAAAGCCTCCTCTAAGGGCTTTATACACTAGTGGTGAGTTATTCCCATCACCCCACCCTTCAGCTGAAATACTCATGTTGGCAAGCTCATGTCACCTGCCCCTCAAGCCAGATCTTTTCATGATGTGATGGTCATATCATCTGGACTGTAGGGGTTAATATTTCAGAAACCATAATATTTTATTATTGACTGGGATAAAGCATTTGTATATGCTTAATTATATACACATATACTAAGTATATAAAATGTATATTATTTATTTTGTAGTAGATATGCAAAGATACTGGAAACATGTAATTGGGGAATTATTTTTTATTGAAATCTACCTTTAGGATCAGCCATATATTCTGTAGGGTGTTATTATCATGAAAAGTTTGGAAGATTTCTCAATGGTGGTATTGTTGTAGACGAACCTCTAAACAAAGTAAATAAGCAAGCAAATGGACTGACTGTTTCCTTCCTTTTCCAAGTTAGTTTTTGGTCCTTAGTATACTTTACTTCCAAGCAGCTTTTATTTGAGCTTGCATGTTAGCTTTGTGCATTCCTCAAGGTGCTTGGTATCCTTGACCATCAACCAGGCAACTACATTAATCAGCTTGCATCAAGGAACCCTAATGGATAAATTAAACACCTCATATCTGAAGAAGCACTTTTTAGCATTACTTTTTTCATGTTTTCATCCAATTATAACTGTTTATAAGTAAATATTTAGAAACAATTTTATTTTTTTGCTTTAGTGTTGAAATTATAGTTACTTATTTTTTATGTTTACTGTGTTATAGGAACTTTGCTAAAAGAATAGGACATAGGCCTAGTAGCATCGCAAGTTTATCTGTGCAGTGGGAAAACTTGAGGAAACTTGGTAGATGATTAAATGCTGAAAGTGTAAAAATCAGTATTTAAACATAAACAGTAAAAATTCCCATAAAGATTATTATCAAACCAGTGAACTGTATGTTTTTCTTTTTTCATCTAATCTAATATTGTATTTGTATTTTATTTGTAGATTTATTGATTTTTTGTCACTTCGTACCAGGTGAATTGGGTGATCTCGCAGGAGCTGATGAGACCCTCAGATTTGCACAAACCATGAAAGTGCAGCTGAAGCCTGATGAACTACAGAGGTTCCTGAATCTTCTGAACCATCACAAACGCCCTGCTCCACTCACCATCCTTAGGTTAAAGTACGGCCGGGCACCTGCAGAACCTCCGTCAGTGCCCAGAGCACCTAAGTTTGAGTATAAATTCTAACAGTGATATACAGGTAATGTTTAAGCTTTTTTTTTTTTTCTTCATCATTTCTTTTCTTTTCTTTTCTTTTATATCGGTGAATATAAAGTTTAAAGAATAATGTTACTATTTCTGACATTGGCAAATGTTTTTTTCTATTTTTGTAATTATTTTTGATTGGTTGTATTTGTCTATTATTTTTATTATTTTTGATTGTGGTCATTATCCTCTTTTTCATTATTATTGATGAGATAATATGAATTTATTTTATAGTATGTTTTGGCTTCATCAGAGGACATTAACATACTACTTAACATAAGGTTTTGGTGTCTTTTCTTGTTAGATTGTTATAAATATATATACTTCTTAAAAATGTATCAATAGCAGTTGAATATCTATATTTTTATTCAAATATTAGAAAGATAACATGCATTGTTTCAAAGATCACTGCATTTTTATTATTAAAAGAGTAACAGATCTTGTATTTCTTTACACCTACTTTTTTGCGATGTTGAAAGGCACTAAATAAATGAATGATTTAATGGTTCAAATAAATGTAATATTTAAGGGGAAAAAACTGATTGAGAATAATAAATTTGACTCGATATTACAGCAGATAATTTTAATTATGCTTGATAAATGTCTCTGATAACTGAATTAGTAAATTTACAAGACAGGATAGTTTGGAGAGGTAGGAGGTAAGATTCAAAGCTTTGTTATAATATCAACAGATATCAGTATATATAATTTACACTTTTACATCTATTTTTGGGATGCAATTTTACATAGAGAGAAAATAGAAGTCATGTGGGTGAATGCAATTTATTTTCATTTTTCAGAAAGACTGATACTATGTTATTTTGTTTAAAGGGAAATAATATGAACAGATAATATCAATTTTTTAAAATCTTTATTGTATGTGTGCTTATGAAACTACCTTTTTTTTTTCATAATTCTTTTTAGACACACCCACACAGACACTCGCACTCGTGCAGGCACACGCACACGCACACGCACACGTACATGCACATTCACATGCACATTCACACGCACATTCACACACCCACCCACCCACACACACACACACACACACACACACACACACACACACACACACACACACACACACACACACACACACACACACACACACACACACACACACACACACACACACACACACACACACACACACACACACACACACACACACACACACACACACACACACACACACTCACACTCACACACACACTCACACACACACACACACTCACACACACACACACACACACACACACACACACACACACACACACACACACACACACACACACACACACACACACACACACGCACACGCACGCACATGCACACACCCACGCACACACACGCACACACACACATGGACACAGGCACGCACACGCACGCACACGCACGCACATTCACACGCACGCACACACACACACGCACATGCACACACATATGTGTGATACAGTTTTTGCTTGTCCCTCAGTCTTTATTTATCTGTTTATTCTTTCTTAATATATTTTTTCACTGACTGAGAGGAAGCTTCAGCAATCTGCTAGCCAATAGTGAACAAATTATGTACTGTGGTATGTAAATGACTTTTGACTAGACATGTACTACAACAATCATTTCAAACCATCTAAAGCACCATTTATTACATTACTAACAAAACTAATTTCCCTAGCACATCTTACTGTCCAACTAGCAGATTTACATATTACACATATTCTTGTGGCATTTGTTGTTTGTCAGATTTGTATATAAATACTATTCAGTGTAGTACAAGCATATAGACCTCATATTTTTGTTTTGCATCCATCTTTATTTAATAAAGAAAAATGCATATGATGTCAATTAAATGCTGAGTGCAAATGCTAATGAAACAAACAGCACACATAATATAAAACAAATTATATATCTTATAGCAAATGATATAATGTAATGAAGGAAAACACTTGTGTTAAAGATGCTCATTTCATAAAATTAATATTTCTGTATTTATCAGTGTTCATTCTCCTCCAGCTAAGGCACATCTACATGCTCTAACAGGTTATACATTATAGTATATTTTGTATATTATACTCAGTGATCAACTTTTCAAATTACAAAATCTAGGGACTGTACATACTCCAAGGAATTATTTCTGATATTTTTTCTTTTACATTCAAGAGATAAAAAGAGGTGTAATGTACACCTGCTAATAAAAGTTTAGTGCCTAAGTTTGCACATAGTCATCCGTCCTGTAACATTCACTTAGAATATTTAATGGAAGGTTGTATATTCAAAAAAATATCTCGGAAACAGTATCTTTGTGGTCCTGCATGCATATAGAAATAAAGGACTAATTCTCTATTGCAGTCAGTAGCATTATAAAGAAGTTCTCTTATAATTTGTATTACATATGGTAAAAACTGTTAGGATTTTCAGAGTTATGACTTCTGTGTTGTCAGAGACATATATATTTGTGCTCATGGATGCTGTATCTGTCATTTCTCTATATTACTGATATATATTCTTTCTCACATCTCGCAGCTGTAAATATAACAAATTTGTTATCTGTATGCTTAACAGAAACTCAAGCTAAGCTATTTGGTTCATATCTTATGCTACTGGATCTTCTGCTGCCATGGTCATCACAAAGCCTACAACTTACAATGAACTTGTGTATATTAACATATCAACAGTACCAAAAAAGGAGTAAAGTTAACTTGCATTTAACTGGTTGATGCTGGGATGGCATGTATACATACCCTATTCATTATGAATTTAGTTTATTAACTATGTTTAAACACAGATGACTCCACGCTTGCTTGATCACCAAGGAGCCAGTTACTGTAGTTCAACTTATCTGAGGAAAGGAAAAGCTGGCAACTCACCCAGAACTCAGTATTCCGATTTGCCAAATCTCTTTTATTCTAATGTATTACTGTGTTTACTTGGGATTTGCTGCCTTCAGAACCACTTTGTTGTTTCTTTCCTCAAGAGAGACTTAGCTGAGTTCTCTAGAGTCAGGCATTAGTTGACTTTTTTTTTTTTTTTTTTTTCCTAAGACTGATCTCACATATTTACTCTATTCCTTGAATTTTTGGAAACAAAAGTGTTCATTTTTATTGCTACTAGTACTCTTATTGCTATAATAATTACAATAATAGTAATAGAAATATCAATAACAACAATAATATATTAGGATTGAGACCTTTTTTCCCCCAAAAATATAGTACATCTATAAATTGACAGCTTGGAAGTTATCTATGTGTAACCAAAATTAATAAAACAAAACCATAATGGACAGTACATGTACCAGGCATCAGTGGGTTAATGTAGGACTATATTTTGTATGTTATTTTGCTTCTTTTTCAAATTTCCACAATCAATCATGACAGCTATACACAGCTTGCTGAAATGTTTCCTATATTTTGATACACTATTAACATGAATGTTTGTCAGACTTTTCTCGAAGAGAGGCTTTTGCAATTTCCTCACAGTAAAGAGATTAATGAACTTGAAATGCAGATGTTACACTCTTGTATGTAATATTAAGATTTCTTATATACTAAACAATTTATGATTTTTCCCATTTTTTCAAAAACTAAATACACCATTTTCTTATTATTTACTTTCAATAGCTTTGGTTACGTATATATTATATACATTTTGTTCCACAGGCTGAAAATGCACACTATGTACAAAGTGCACTGAAACATCAAAAAATGACTAGATAAATAAGTCTCATCATTTGAATATCCTATCACTGAGTTCATGTCAGAGTAACAGCATTATACTGATACTTCCACGTACAAAAGAGATCCATACAGTTGGATGCTTTATGCAGGAGGAGATAGATATATATATATATTTTGTATTCTTTTGTTTGTTGTAGTTTTATAATTATAATCATTGAAAAAAATCTGTACTAGTATATACAGCTTTACAGTATGAGTAATAAATACATGATCAGTATCATAATAACTTATGCTGTTTTCAATGTCCCTCGATAACACAGATGATTAAAAGTAATTTATATACACACATTACACAAAATTATTGACATCAGAGAATAAAAGTTTTGTTAATCATTCATATGCATGTATAATATCTATATATGTTGCATCATAACTCATTTAACTTCATAATTATGTAAAATATATATTATAAAGAATTTCACTATCATTATAGATGTATATACTTCATAGGTGTATAAGTAGAAAGTGAAAATTATTGAATCAATATTCATAATAAAATTATCTTTACATATGAAGGATGTCTAATATTTATTTTTATATCACTGTATATAGGTTATATAAAGTAAGTATCAACAATAACCACACGTTTTATAAGTTGACAAAGCAATACACTTTAGTTTACATGCTAAGTGGGTGACACTATGGGTAATGATGAAGTGTTCTCCTCAATTCGATCAAGGAGCTTTGTTGCGACTTGTGCAAAATCTTCCCACAGTTGATAGACAACGTCCTTTGTCTCAGGGTCGCATTCACCAAACACCTCGGGATTGTTGAAGTAGGAATCATCATCTGTAAGACATTGTTATTAGCTTTTCGTATGCAAAGCAATCCTCAAATTGGTAGGGGTGTATATATTTTGATTTGGCTTGCATATAGTAATAATATGAAAACTATTGATTTCGGATGGCACATTTAACAGAATCACAGTAATGCACAAAGTTCTTCAGAAAATCCTTACCCAAAAATTCTTCTAGAACAAAAACCAGCTTTTCTGTTTCCTTATCACCAAGTGTTGACTGAACATCAGCTGCAGAGGCACAGAAGTTCCAAAGGACTTGGCAGGCAAGACTACATAGCTGCCAGTCTCCATATCCAAAGTACTGTAGTACATCTATCATCCTGGAAGTAATGATACTTTGTGTAAAATGGTAAAAATAGGGTACATATGTTAATCTTTACTTCTCTGACAATAGTATGTTGGTGTTTTTAACAGTATATGCACACAGTATGTTCAAGTCTAGTGTCTAAATGTGCAGTTATTTATCAGTAAATTAAGATATTCCTTCTGTGATTTAATCAGTTCTGACTGATTACATTAACATATGCCCATGTCAGACAGTTCTACAAATAGTGCAGGAAAGAGAGATCATTCAGATTTTTATTTTTTCTATAGTTCTAATGGATATATAAAAACAGACATATTAGCATGTTTTAATGTTAAGAATGTACCTTCTAATACTTGTACAAACTCTATGAATTTTTGTGCTAGGTAATATCATGTGAACTATCATTGTGGACAGTACAATATATGAGTCATGCACATCGTTAAAGAATATTACTGTATATGTATGTGTTGTGGATATATACCTTAGTACTCCATTTTCCTCTTGGAAGATGGATCGTCTGGATGCGTCTGACATTAGATTGACTAACACACCAGCACAGACATATACCAGTTCTCGTGAATCACAGTCCAGCATCTCAATAAGGATCTCCAACACTGGAATAGACAATGTGTCATTGATCTCTAAGAATATGAATTAAAATGAGTCAGTATCAACAGGTATTTAACAACAACTTAAGAACCATTATCAGCAGATATGCATATATCAACTAAATAGTAAATGATAATATGCAATGATTCATTTAACAGATGCATGCTGTCATCTATTCTAATATTCACTTAATTTATTAACCCTTTAAGCCACCGACACTCATGCATAACTATGTTACTTATACATATAAACAGTACATTCAAATGCATACTTTACTTGCCACATTCGAGCTGATAGTGGTTTTGTTTTTGTAATTTTTTTTTTTTCTCTCTCTTTCTGTAGAATATTTATTAATACTCAGTGATAATATCTGTCAAGGGAGATATTTGCTTTTATTTATGATTTCACGTAGGACTTACCATGACAGCCCGAGAAGCGGCTTCCTTTCATCGCCGGGTCTTAAAGGGTTAAAGAAAAAGAAAGTCACAGAAATGAGTGGACAGATTTGACGAATCTGTCCCCTGGTCCCATTCTTTTTTTTTTTTTTTTTTTCTTTCTTTCTTTTTGGAGATGCACATTCTCACTCAAAAGAAGTAATCAACACAATCATACAAGCTTGATGAAAAAGATAAGGCACAATTTTTTTTGCTCTCTCTTGTTTTTCTGATCTTAAAGGAAATACAAAAGCTGATATCATTATCATAACCAGCGCATAAACAAAATATACAATATCCACTTAACAAAGAACATGCATAATGCTTTAAAAAACAGTTTTCATAATACTAACCAGCCCTCTTAGTAACGATGTCCCTTATCTCTCTGAAATGGGTCAGATTGCCAAATACTCTAATAGTTTCCACGAGACCTTCGACGTGATCCATTGGTAACATGTCACACAAGCCTGGAAATAGTATAGGAGTTAACAGCATTAGATTATGGTAATGCTAGCAGAACATTCTTCCTTTCTGATAGAATGTCAAAAAGATCTACTGAAGGTATACTCTGATTTTTGTGCATGTTCTTTTCTTCTGTGATGTTATGAGAGTAAAAAATTTATAGAGTATAGGGAAAAGTTTATAAATAACAGGACTGAAGAGTGAAAACTTTTCCCATTTTTTTTTTTTCTTTGATAACTATTTTGGATATGTGTTACTTATAAATCTATTTATATAATTTGATTAAATCATTATTTCATCTTAACAGTCCAATTTATTGTAAACATCATCAATCTTAAGATATTCTAAACCATGTAAATCATACATGATATGTTTTAATGTCATGATTTTGAGTTTTATCCTATCAAAATTTGAAGTATAACTGCAATATTCAAGTAAGGTACACCACTTTCTTTTGTCATTATCAATATCATATGATTATTATCATATGATTATCATTATCATCGCCAATGGCAATATTACTATATAGTTATCATTACAGTCATGATTTTGATAATGTTAATAACCATTTATTATAACTACAATTATTATTACCATCATCCCCATCATCATTAATACTGCTGTCATCATTCCCACCTATACTATTATTACCATAATCACCACAATCCACCAAAATCCATCCAAAAAAATAATAACAACAATATTACTAACAATAATACCACGATCTCATTTCTTCCCTCAAAACGAACACCTACACTCAGCTAGTTGTGTATGAAGAGCGGAAACAGGCTGGTCCCTAGTGTAGAAAGTCAGGTTGTTCAGGGTGGCCAAAGCAGACAGTACCAGCTCCTCGCTCTCGTCCACGGCTTTGTGTCTCAAGACGGAGATGAGCAGGGAGAGGCAAGTCCTTGACCTGGCCAGGACGGGGCCAACTCGGGCGTGAACGGAGACATTGGCCAGGACACGGATCAACTGTAAAGATGTTTTCGGTGTTAGAGGGTCAGGGGGACATGTCTGATTTATTTGTATGTCGTCTTGACTATTTATTTGTTCATTTATCTGTCTGGTTCTCTTTTCACTTATGTATTTGCTTATTAATCTAATCTATTCATCTACCAGTCTACATTCCTATCTACCTATCTATCTATCTATATGTCCGTCTGTTTGTATATATCCATTCTTCTGTTCATCTTTCTATCTACCTATTTATCTGACTAGCTATGTATGTATATATGTATTATCTATTTATCTGTCTATCTTCATGTGTATTACCCATTTCTCTTTATGTCTATGTGTCTATCTGTCTTTATCTATATGTTTATCTCTCTATCCATCTATCAGTCTATCTTTTTATTACCTGAATTAATGTACTTGTATATCTACTATGTTATTATGATTGTGTAATAAGAATAATTAATGTTACTGTGTGTGTGTGTATGTGTGTGTGTGTGTGTGTGTGTGTGTGTGTGTGTGTGTGTGTGTGTGTGTGTGTGTGTGTGTGTGTGTGTGTGTGTGTGTGTGTATGCGTGAGCGTGTGTATGTCCGTATGTGTGCGTGTTCATGTGCGTGTCCCGTGTGCGTGTTCGTGTGGGTATACGCGCGTGAGTTTGCACGTATGTCGAAGCGCGTACAAATGTGTGCAGATACATATAGGATGTCAAAGTGCACATATATGATTGTCTGTCCGCGTGTTCCCGTGTGTCTACGTCAGCGCCCGGCCCCACCTTGACCATGACGTCTTCGGGAGCGCCGCTGGCAGGAGTGAGCGGGTCAGCCATTTCTTCGGCCTGGTGGTGGCGGTCCCTCCGTAGGTACTCGGTTAGTAATTCTAGTAGTGTCTCCGTAAAGCCGTCTTCGCTGAACAACTGTGTAAGAAAAAAAGAAAGAAAGGGTAAGATAAGAATGCAGGATTACTTATAGATTACTTACAGGTTGGATGTCGTGGAACTGCATACATTTTTACTTGATTTTCACCAATGGATATTCCACTATTGGTGACCTTATATATATACATGTATATATATATATATATATATATATATATATATATATATATATATATATAAGAGAGAGAAAGACAGACTAAAGTCGCCAGATTTCCTTTTTTCTCCATTCCCACTCATCCCTTGAAAATCTTCTCTCTAAAAACAAAACGAAAAAACTATACGACTAGGCCATTAGAACTACTTTTTCCTTTCTCCCGCCTTTCCTTATCAAATAAATGAATAAATAAATAAATAAATAATATAAAATAAGCCTCAGGATGTTCCTTACCTGCCAGCGCGCGTCGTCTGAATTGGCCATCATGTTCCCGAGGGCGTAGGCTAAGCGCACCACGATGGCGGGCGAGGA
>NC_061820.1:33849774-33857274 GCF_019202785.1 Penaeus chinensis | reverse complement strand
CTAAGTGTGCTGCCACATTCTTTAACGTTTAGTCTAAGAAGATATAATGGCCAAAAGTCATGATATCCAGTCCAATCAGTGAAGAAAGAGTCAAGCACTTTATGCTGATGGTTATTGGGATAATAATACTGATAATCGTAATAAATAATTGTTAATAATGCCAATGATAAGGATCGTTATCATTATTACCATCAAGAATTATTCTTATTTTTGTTGTTGTTTTCATTATCATTATTATTAGTAGTAGTAGTAGTAGTAATAGTAACAATACTACTACTACTACTACTACAACTATTTTTCAATAATATCCTTATTAATATCAATATTACTATCGTTAGTCTTTTTATTATAATCATAATTATAATAAAGATAATAATAATGATAATGATAATGATAATGATTATGATAATGACAATAATTATAATGATAATAGTCATTATTATTATTAGTAGTAGCAGTGTTATCATTATTATTATTATCATCATTATCATTATCATTTTTGTTATTATTTACATTTCCATTATTATTATTGCTGTTATTGTTATTTTCATTGTTATCGTTATTATCATTATTATTATCATTTTTATTATTATCAATATTCCAATTATATTATCATTATTATCCTCATCTTCATTGTTATTGTTATCATCACCATCATTGTTGATAACAATAACAGCCATAATAATAATAACGATAATGAAAATACCAAAAATAATCATCGCAACTGTAATATTAATACTGATAAAGTCTCATTTTCTAAAAACCATCAGCTGATCATGATACCTCCAACAACTGCCATTACATATCCTTGGCGTAGGTTGTTGATCCGAAGGTTTGATCTCAGCTGGACTTTTTTTATCAAACTTATTATCACTTCAGAGAGAAGAAGCGTATGCAAACGACTCCTATCCCATGAATTATTATTGCTGTTATTGTTATTTTCATTGTTATCGTTATTATCATTATTATTATCATTTTTATTATTATCAATATTCCAATTATATTATCATTATTGTTAAAGAGGCCCCGAAGCGTTGCAATTGAAGAGTTGTATTTATAATAGTGATAACATTAATGCAGTTCTTGAATGATTTATTCACCCTTAAGTTGTAGGGATGATTCGGTATATGCCCAATGCTATCTTCGCACACACACACACACACACACACACACACAAACACACACACACACACACACAAAAAAAAAAAAAAAAAAAAAAAATGCACATACTATTTATGCACACTGAGCGGGACAAAGTTCATGACATCAACAACTCAGGGAAGATTCATGATATCATTAAGCCTAACCATGCGAGACTTATCCGCGTTCATTCTGAAGAACAAACATTAAATCGAAAACATTTTCTTATCAAAATTTTGATTCCTTCAAGCTCACGCGATACAGAAATAATTGTATCATAAACAACAACATATATATGTAACGTAATGTCGATTTTCTTTCATTAACTGTATTGTTCCTATCACTAAAATTGGAATACGAATAATTAAATAAGGTAAGTATAGATTACAAAGTTTCAATTGCAATAATAAAACAAACTAGAAATGAGAACACATAACACACACGCACACACACACACACACACACACACACACACACACACACACACACACACACACACACATCCGTAACTATTACATGGATAATGATAAACAAATACAAAATTAGTTAAAAAAAAAAAAAAATACTACAACAGATAAACAAATATAAACGTTGAAAAAAACAAACTTACTTTCAAAATCCTTTTCGCAACTATCACACACAAAAGAAAGTGAGAAAGAAAACCAAACGCTTAGAGAGACTCAAGGGAAAATCATGAATAATGGCGCCTGGACAAACAGAGGAGGCGGAGGAGTTACGAAGACACAATACACGAGTGACCTTGAAGCGGAGTCATCATTTCCATCAGAGGGGAGAGGAGTTCATAGGAAATGCTTTCGGTTGCCAGGTGTCTGCTTTCGGATTGGTTGAGAATAGTTATTATGAGGACAATAAAACCATAACAATAAAAATTATTATGCTTATAATGAAGTTAATGATAAGAGCAACAAATATTAACAATAATAGCACCAATAGAAAAGAATTTTGCATAGTTACTACACAAGAAAAGCTGTCTCTATACAGTCTTATTTTTGGAGGAAAGATTTTTATTATGTTTATCAACGTTCACTTCCTCCTTCAGCTACTAGCCAGTATACATCGTCACTCTATACTAATCCCAAGGATTTTGATTATTTTACGTGTAGTGGAATACTGTAGATCAGCGACACGCGGTCCTTCTGAGAATTTTGGGTTAGCGGTTTCAGATGCGGATATTCTTGAGCAAGTGACTGGTTGGGATTTTAGAATGCTGGGGGAAGGGAGGTACCATTAGTAGAAAATGGATCAGGTTTCTAGAATTTTCTAAAAAGGTCCGTCACAACTTGTCTCTCTCATGCCTCGTATTGAATTGCTTAGATCTGTACTTTTTTGTGATTTATATATATCGTTTGTGAACTGTTCATTATTTGTTGTCTTAGTTGCCAACCCACAAATTTGACTATTGACGTATATGTTATTGCTAGGATTATTGTTATTGATTTTTTTGTTAATCATCATTTTACTTAGTTCCTATTATTATTATTATTATCATTATTATTATTATCATCATTATTATTATTATCATTATTATTATTATTATTATTATTATTATTATTATTATTATTATTATTATTATTATTATTATTATTATTATTATTATCATTATCGCCAATATAACCCACAACATCATTAATGTCACCATTGTTATCTCATTCTCATTAGCGTATTACAACTGATAATGGTATACTTGCTATTGCTGATAAAATACCCATCGTCATGATCACTACTGTCGTAATCATTATTAGTATCATAATTTTCATCATGATTGGTAATAATAAGGCATTCGTAAAACATTACTTTTTTACGTTTCTTCCTCTTCCTTAACATCTAGTCTTACTTTTTCTTTTAACACAATCTCCTCTTAACACAGCAAATTCCTTGAGAATAATTACACCTTCGTGACATCCCCGTCAAATACACAGAATAACGAACTAGTATTTGATAACGACGGTTGGGACATAAAATGCAATGTTCTTTTTTTATTTATTTTTATTTCAGGAATACGTACGGTCGATGAAGACTCTTTCAGTTCTCACGCGCCAGGATATCACACACAATTTCGCGTAATAAACCTAAACCCCAATATTTTCTTGAAGTTATAGGACCATTGCACAGAAGAAGAGAGCTTTGCGCATGAGATGGACCAATGGCTGACTGCTACGTATCAGTCAGTTGTGATATGTCGGGTTTTCTTCCTCCATATTGGCCGATCGATCGTGACATGATGTCGTACATTAAATACAACTGGAATTAGAGTCTTCCTATATATATACATGTATCTAACTATTTTCGACGGTGCATGTTTGCAAATCTGATCGATTGAATGGGATATGGCTCACGATACATTGTCGGTTGGCCGTTACTAACGAGAATGTAGTACTAAATATAACACCGTTATCATAGAATACAAATACGGACCGAAAAAAGAGGGTATGAATTAATTAAAAAGTTATTTTCTTCGGAATCCTATAATGGGTAAGTCAAAGGCTGGTTTAACAACATAAAAGTGGACCTACAAACAGGCCAGTGCATGGAATAGTTCTGAAAGGCTACCGTTCTCTTGACGAAAGCACATACATAGCTGGTATTCCTTTATGTTATTGATCCCAGACTGTTTTTACCAATTATCCAGCAAAATGTTTTCTACCTTCCCATCCATATTCTCATAATTATGTAGATAACCAAAGACTGACAGATAATTCGAAATAATCTGGATCTACGGATGTTTAAAAGACTCAAAATAATAATGATAATAATAACAATAGCAATCACAATCATACTCATAATCCTGAAAATATCAATAATTATACTGATAACAATGATAGTAATTAAATAAAGATTAACAGATTAATAGATTTTTCAAAAGGTCAAAGGGAGTAGAAGTCTGCGTGAGCAAAATCAATTTCTGTCCCACTTGTAGCTAGACCTATCTAGTAGGTCACAAGAAGGTAACCTTCAAGGCAAGACACGCGATCCTGCTAAAGCCAAGTCCATATCGCATATGCCATGTGTTCTTTTATGCATAGAGTGGCGGTGTGTCATGTGTTTGCTTATTTGTTTACATGAGAATAGTGTAATTGATTCTTAGAAACTGAAGTGGGCATAATGTTAAAACTGATGAAAAAAATGCCCAAGCTGATTATATTTACAATTAAAAAAGAGATATTGTAATGCTTTAATTCAAAATTCATTGTCATGTTATTATATATATGGGTCCAGAACACCGAAGGATAGGAGGGTATATTTCTAAGTATATATTATAACATACAAACAGAGAATTGTATTTTGAAGCTGCAAGTGCAAAACGGGGTCTTTATTGTACATATTTAGGTCATGAAATATTTTATTTATTAACCGCATTGCAGTCTTCATTCATTATCTCGTATTTAGTCAGAATTTTTAATCTTCAGATGACACGACGGAGTATAATCATTTCACAGGCTCCAGAACTAGCTTATCATCACATTAGTGTTTCACCAATTAGGTCAAAGGAACGCCCTACTTTTAAACAAACTTCCAGGTATAAAATACGTTTTCTTTTGTGTTCTGTTTTATGTACATTCGCCACGTTTGTTTGTTTTTGGTAGATCGTGATTTTAAAAAATATATTTCTTTATAATTTATTTTTAAGTACTGATTATCTTCCTCATTAGAATGATAATGAGGATGATCGGGACGAAAATATAGATGAAGAAGGTAAAACTAATGCTTTATTAGCAGTATACATAATCACAGCTGAGAAATGATAAAAGCTAATGAATAAATAATGATACTGATAATGATTGAAGATGGTAATAACAATAATGCTGATGGTGAGGATAATAATCGATGATGATGCTGATAACAATAATGATGATAATAATAACTACTACTCTAATAATAATAATGGTAACGATGATGATAATAACGGTAATAACAATAATGATGATGACAATACTGGTTATAACATTATCATAATAACAATAATGGCAATGGTGATAATGAGATTAATCACATTAATAATGACAATAACAATGATGATGGCGATAGTAAATGTGATAATACTTATTATCATAATATATCAATAATAGTGATGGTAAAATAGTAAAAATTATATGTAATAATGAGAATATTAAAGATAGATTATAATAACAATCCTGGCAATGATCGCAAAATAATGATATATTACTGTAAGATCTGTCATTATAATTACCAATAATGACAAATGGAACGACCTGAATAAGGTTAACGATGGAGATCTTTATTGATACTCTTGGTAAAGATTAATCGGATCACATCAAATGTACATTTTATTTTGTGAAGTTCCTAGTTCTTCTTTTTTAAAAAATATATGAATTAAACATTAATAGCTGACACAGTAAGATGCGTATGTGCACTGAGAATGACAATGTAACATTTTGTATTAAAAGTTACTTATAATATAATTTGAATCAGAAAAATTATAATGATTATGATGACGTGTAGATATTGAACAAGTGTGAGGTATATATTTAAATAGATTGAAGACTATATATATGCCTTCCAACTTTCAAAAGATGTGCTTTGTACTGTAATTGATATATTCTAAGAAAAAAATAATCACTCATTTTCACATCACTAATATTGTAATATGCAAATAATAAAAATGATGTCAATAATGCTACTTATCATACAAATATAGTAATCATAATTATGCAAATTAGAATGATAAACTAATTAAATTATAGTAGTGATGACGTGTGTTAGTGTTAGTATGAATATCACAAAGGGTAACAGTGATATATCCTAATATTCTCTAATATTTATAGCAGCAAAGATTTCCTACATTTAATTTCTGATAACTATATTACAAGGTTATGGAGTGTGTCCCTTTTAGATAGAGGAAAAACAATAAATGAATAAAAAAAAAAAAAAATAGAGAGAAAATAAATTGGCCTATTTTCAGGTCAGACTAATATTCAAACTATTATGCAATCACTAAAATGATAATCGAAATGTAGGATACATTATAAAGGGGATTTAGACAATTGAAACTATCCTGTCTAGAAAATAAAGAGTAGAAGGCAAAATTATTTAAATAATCTTATTACACAGTAAAAAAAAAAAAAAAAAAAAAATATATATATATCAAATTAATAAATATCTTAATTATAAACGTATACTTTTAATGTGGAATTTTCTGTTCTTTCCCATAACATTTATCCTATAGCAAATACTGTTTGCAATCGTATCCCTTATTATATAGTGGATCACATAATATAAAATATTAGCTCTCGCCCAATTTAGTTTTCCGGTAGAGGGGAAATGGCCAACATATTTAGATATACACTATAAATGTCATCGATTTATGATTAATAACACTTTTTATTGATCTAGAAATATATATTATATTGACTGAAAACTAAGTATTACGCAAATCACCCGTAGGCGTCAAGTATTTTTTATGATAAAATGAATGTTTTTTTTTTTTCTTTCATCCACACAAAAAAGTCCACAGAACCATAACTAATCTGCTACGAATGATGGTATGAAGATTTCCATCTAATATCATATCTTTGTTTATAGAGCATTCCAGTGATTAAAGACATTCACTAAGTGCTTCAATATATTAACAAATCACACTTTTTTGTTTTGAGTCTATAGTATCAAATCATAGCGGTACAGAATAATTTTGAAGATGTTCAACTCAAAACTAGGTCATATGTTTCAAACACGTTGGAAATTCATAACATGCCACTTCAGCGATTTTTATTTAGGTTTTACCCCTGTAGAGTAAACGTGTAAGTGATATATTGCTAAAATGGCACAGAAACTATGGAAGCATCTTTACATATGATTTCTTTATCTAGAGACATACGGTACGATTCGTGCATCAAAAAAGGCTATTACTGATAGCGGCCATAATGAAAATGGTTAAGATGTTAGTGATGATGATCATATTTTTTATTATAATAATGACACCGATGTAACAGTTGTAGAAATAATAATGAAACATATTGATGGCAATAGTAATAAGGATGATGGTAGTAGTGATGATGGTGATAACGATAGTAATAATAACTATAATGATAATAGTGATAACTATAATGATAATAGTGATAACAATAATGATAGTAGTAATTATAAGGATAATGGAAATAAAACCATAACAATAAAAATTAGAATTATCATAATAAAGTTAGTGATAAAAGCAACTAATATTAATTAAAGTACCAGCAATAGAAAAGAATGCTAGAGCTTATTTTGCATATTTAATACAGAAGAAAAGCTGTCTCTTTAGTCTTATTTTTGTTGGGAAGATTTTTATTATCTTTATCAACGTTCACTTCCAGTTTATTGTTAGTCTATACTATCCCTTTGGTT
>NC_061820.1:33837274-33842274 GCF_019202785.1 Penaeus chinensis | reverse complement strand
ACATTAAGACTCCTATTGTTCACCGGTAAATAACCCCCTCGACTCCGCAAACGACGAAAGTCACAATAACAAGCCTTGAGATTACATATGCAAGGAAGGAGTCCTAACTAAAGAAAATTATCTGCGGAGGAATTAAAGCAAAACACATAAATCAATGACACAATACTATGGGGTTAGGATGGAAGAGGAGGAGGTGGAGGAGGTGGAAGAAGAGGGGGTGGAGGAGGTGGAAGGGGAGGAGGTGGAGGAAGTGGAAGAGGAGGAGGTGGAGGAGGTGGAAGAGGAGGAGGTGGAGGAAGTGGAAGAGGAGGAGGTGGAGGAGGTGGAAGAGGAGGAGATGGAGGAGGAGGAGAAAGAGGTGGAGGATGAAGGAGATAGGGAAGATGAAAGAGAAGGTAAAAAAATAGGAGGAAAATGGAGGAAGAATGATAAGTGGTGATACAGGATGAAGAGGAGGAAGATGAAGAAAAGAAAACAAAAATATGGGAAAGAGGAAGAGAAAAAGGAGATGAAAAAGGAGAAGGAAGGGGAATACGAGGAGGAGAGGGAAACCAGACGTAGAAGCGGAAGAAGAAAAAGCGAAAAGAGAGGGAGAAGAATAGGAGAAAAAGAAATAGACGAAAAAGGAGGAAGATGGAAAGAATGAAGATGGAAGGAAAAGGTAAAAAAAAAGGGAGAAGAAAAGACAAATAAGAAACAGGAAGAAGAGGAGAGGAGAAGAAAGGACAAAGGAAAAAGAGGAAGTAAATCAGGGAAGAAAAAAAAAAGGGAAAAGATGAAGAAGAAAGAGGGAGAAAAGGAGACCGAGAAAAAGAAAGCAAACGATAAGGTCTATTCTTTTAAAGAATATATAAGCGATTTGTAGAAAATATGACAACAATTAATCCTGCAATGCATTTAAAAAAAAAAAATAATGTAGAAAAACCTCACTCTTCCATGACATTTTCCCAAAAATCGATTTACATAAAAGTTAACGCAATAAAGATCAACAAATTGGAAGGGTCATACAGGAATAATTCTTTCTCTGGAATGCATTAGTGACCTTTATCCGAACGTCCGAATATATGTCACTAAAGGTCAATTTTCTTTCCGCGAAAAGAAAAAGAAATCGAAATTCTGCGAATTAATCTCTCATCAGGACATGAAAAATATTTATACATACGAGCACACATGTACATGTGTATACGTCTGTATGTATTCAAATTGATAGATGGATAGATAGATAGAAACACATATGAATATATATGCGTGTATTCACACACACACACACACACACACACACACACACACACACACACATATACATATATATACACATATATTTATGTGTGTGTGTGTGTGTGTGTGTGTGTGTGTGTGTGTGTGTCTACATCACTCCCTTCAGACCACAGAACGCAAAAGAGAACGCAAACAGCCGAAACATTCCTCGGCGGCAACACAGCACGCCATTTCACTCTCATGCCAGAAGAATGTCTGGAAGCGCAGGGAAAGGTCTTGTTGCTCTTCTTGGAACGGGACGCGCCATGCTTTGATTATGAAGTAAGAAAAAAAGGAAAAAAGAAATATCTAGAAAAATATATATATATATATACACTTGGCTTAGAGAATAAAAGACTCGAAGGATATATATTTTTTTATTATTTATATATTCATTACAACTTTTCGAGAAGATCATTTCCAAGCAACAAATGAAAGGATAGGAGACTGAACAGTGAACAGAATGCATGGTGGATCAAAGATGCATGCTATCTTAAGGTCACAAAGTGGATCAAGGACGTGGATCAATATCCACCCAGGCTCAGCGCAGAATGGGGGGGGGGGGCGGAGGTAATTGTGAAGGGGGGGGGGGGAGGAGAGAGGAATGCGGGAGGGATCGAGGAAGGAGGTCACTCTCTCTGCCTGGAAATAGGGTGGCGAGGAATGAGGGAGAGGCGTGACCGAAGGGTAAGGGGGAGGAGAGGGAGGATGGGGGAGAGGGAGAAGAAGTAGGGAAGAGGGAGAAGGAGAAGGAGAGACGAGAAGGGAGGAAGGAGGGTAGCGGAAGGGAGGAAAGTAGGGAAGCAAGGAGGAGAGAGGGTAGCAGATGGGAGGAAGGGAGGAAAGCAAGGAGGAAGAAGGGTAGGGGAAGGGAGAGTCGAGGATTGAGAGAGGAAGGAAGGAAGAAGTGGGAGAGAGAGAAAAGGAGAAAGAGAAATGAGACGGGAGAAAGGAAGGGGAAGAAGGATTGAAAAGGACAGAGAGACAATAAAAGCTAAAGAGAGAGAGGGAAGAATGAGCAAAACTGGAAGGACTGAAAAGGGAGAACGAGAGGAAAGGAGGAAAAGGGGGTAAATGTAGCAAAAGAAAGGAGAAAGAAATATAGAAGGAAGGAGGCAAATAGAGCGAATTCCACACGCCCCTTGGGATCTCAGGCCAAAGAAGACTTGACACAATTACTTGGCCTTTTAAGAAGAGGGGTATAGTTAGTCCTAGTATACCATACCATTTGAAGTAAAAAAAAAAAAAAAAAAAAGAAAAAATCTTATTTTCTATCAATTCTATTTCTATCTATCCTTTGCATCTTCCAGTACATACAAAATTCGATTCATCTATATAATCGAGGCCAATATCATTCTCAAGATTTCTCATACAGCTTCAGGAATTTTGGAATTAAGAAGACATACACATCATGAAAAGTGAAACCCACGAGTCAACTTGTACTGCTTTCTCTAGTAAGTTATTAAAAGGCATGTGAAAGTTATCCAAGTATAATAATGATTATAATTATTTTTGTTATTATCAGTACTACTATTATCATTATTACTATTCTTATCTAATTATTATCATCGTTGCTATTATTATCATTCCTATTATTGTCATTATCATTATGGCATCATTGTCATTATCCTTTTCATTATCATTATTATTATCATTATTATTATCATTGCTATTACTATCATCATTGTTATTATTATTAACAATATCATATTATTATTATTATTATCATTATCATTATTATTATTACTATAATTATTATTTTATTATCATTATTATTATTATTATCATTATTATAATAATAATTATTATTATCATTATCATGACTATTACTATTATTATTATTATTACCGTTATTATTATTATTATTATTATTATTATTATTATTATTATTATTATTATTATTATCATTATAATTATCATTATCATTATTATTATTATTATTACTATTATTATCATTATTATTATTATTATTATTATTATTATTATTATCATTATTGTTATTATTATCATTATTGTTATTATTATTATTATTACTATTATTATTATTATCATCATTATTATTGTTATTTTTATTTTAGATCCTCACACACATTATATATAAAAAAAATAAGAAGATACATAGCAACGATATTGACGAAATTTGTATTTTAATTGAAAATGAGTTTCAGGAGATCAATAACGGTCTGTTACGATACGCAAAGTAATTAATATTTCTGTCTTTATAGTTAATTCTTATTATATCATAATCATAATTATTAGCTATATTTCATAGTTCTCAGCTACCACCGTCGTTATTACTATAAACACTATTTCTTTTATTGCTATTTCCCTGATTTTACAATTATTTTAAAAACATTTTAGTGAAAATAGATAATCGTCGCGCAGCAGTTACCTCTGTATGAGTATGGTTTGTAATATAATTTGACACTGTGAACTGTTACTATTACTATTGTTGTTGTTGTTGTTATTTATTATTATTATTATTATCATTATCATTATAATAATAATAATGATGATGATCATGATAATAATAATAATAATGATAATTGTTATTATTATTATTATTATTATTATTATTATTATTATTATTATTATTATCATTATCATCATTATCGTTATCTTTTTCATTATTATCATTATCATTATGACCATTATTATTATAATTATTATCACTATCATTATCATTATTATTACTATCATTTTGTTGTTTTTATCATTATCATATTTATCGTCATTATCATCATTACCATGATCTCACCATCATTATCATTATTATTATCATCATTATAATCCTTATTATTACTTCTACTAATACAATTTTTATCTTCAGTTATACTACTGCTATTGATATTTTTCTGTTATCATGATCACAATCATTGATACTACTGCTAGTAGTTGTGCCATTGCTAATATTATTGTTATTACTACTATCATTGTTATTGTTACTGTTACTGCTATTACCATCATTATTATCATTATCATCATTATTCTCATTATTATTATTCTCATTATCATCATTATCATTATTATTATTATCATTATTATCATTATCATCCTTATTATCATTATTATTATTGTTATTATACTCATTATCATCACTATTATCATTATTATCATTATCATTATCATTATCATAATGATTACAGTTATTAAGAAGTGGACAAGAATGGCAGGGCCAATAGTTGTGTGGCGCATCCAAACTCGTGGTGAAAACAGGATGCATGGAATTTAAAAGCTTCATCATCCCAGTTTTGTATCATGTCTTCTGCAGAGGTCTCAGCTGATTGTCAAAACCAGGCGTTGTTAACCCGTAGACTTTATTACACATACTATTAAATTTTATTTGTCATTCATGTCCAAGGTTTAACGGTATTATCTGGGGTTATTGCATCAAGGTTATTTTAATGTCACTTAATCGTTTAGGATCACGGAATATTTACCCAGAACTAACTCAAAACTGCATTTTATAATCACTATAGTTCAGTTGGAAAATCTTTTTATAATACTGTAATCAGTATCGTTAATATTGTTTATCTACAGAAATAAACTATGGTAGAAGGAAAATATAAGATAAGAGAAAAGAGGAATGATGTTGATGATAAAAAAAAGTAGAGGAAAAGATAGAAAAAGAACCTAATTGAAAACTAAGAAAGAAAATATTAGAAAAAAATCAAGAAAATTCAACGAAAATAATAGAAGTAAATACATGTGTACATACATATACTTTACTATACGTATATTTC
>NC_061820.1:33797274-33802274 GCF_019202785.1 Penaeus chinensis | reverse complement strand
ACCTGAGGAATCTTTAGACCACTTCTGTTAAGAGATTTTTTGTTTCCTTTCACTATGAGGACGTTTGGTCTGTGATGTTACAGAGACCATTTTCAATTTGTCTTCTATTTTCTATTTTAATTTCTCTCTCTCTTTATCTCTATCTCTATTTCTCTTCTCCCTTCCTCCCCCCCCCTCTCTCTCTCTCTCTCTCCCTCTCTCTTCTCCCTCCCTCCCCCCCCCCCCCTCTCTCTCTCTATGTTGTTGTTTCTGATCAAATGGGCTTAGGTATCATATAGATGATTTACCCATTTTATATATATATATATATTTTTTTTTTATATATATTACGGAAAATCCATGTTTCTGATCTGTTTTATTTACCATATTCGTTCACTTATTTTCAGTGAATATTTCTTTTCCAAGATACAAGTAAATCATATACAAGATATTCTTTGTAAAATATGTTTAGTAAAAAGTATTACTTCTGTTTGCAAATTTATTTTTACAACTCATAATTCCTCTTTATTAGACGTATTTAAATAATTCAGTAATAACGACCCGACAATAAAACAAAAAAATACATTAACGTATTCTTGTGAACAGCATCGCGCATGACGGAATCCAGCATATGTATTTCTTTTGTTCCTTTTTGTGATGGCAGGTCATCCTAACAACCTAAAATAATGTGGCTTCCTAAAAAGAGCCTAAAGTCCACCGTGGAATATAATTTCCTAGCGTGGCGAAGGTGTCGAGGACAAAATTGCAGAAGGTGAGGACGGGGCATTTTCTCCGTCTCTCTTACATCGGTCAGCGCAGGTAGGGTGGGAGGAGGTTGAAGGGGAGGGTGGTTGAGCTATTGAGTTGGTTGTGGGGGAGGAAGGAGGAGGGGGTGGGAAGAGGGGGGTAATACCCTCGATGCAAGTTGAAGGTCGTCTCAATATGGAAAGGTCAGTGACTGAAGATCAGTATATATATATTTTTTTACAAGGGCACCTGCAGGCCGTCTGTCGCTGTTCTTTCCTCAAGGTCGTCATCACGCGGTTTACAGACCTCATGACCTGCGATCGTCATATAACGTTCAGTCCTCTACACACGCGAACACGTGAAGGAACCGCGTCTTGAATAGAAGGAGGAGACGGAGGAGGAGAGGAGAGGGAAGAAGAAGATGGAGAAGCCGCCGCCATGCCCGACAGGTACCGGCAAAGCGCGCGCACTCCTTCTAAGGCGCAGGTAATTTAAACATGAAAAAGCCTCGTATATCACTTTCTTTCAGGCACGGAGTTAGGCGAATGAAGGCATTCTCGGTACTGCAAGCTTTCTCTTTCAATGATAGTTAATTCTCCACTAGCTGTGTTCATTTCAACGCTCTTGTCCTGGCCGCGAGAAGCTCAGAGGGCGGCCATTAGACGAAAGGACTGAGGCAGCGTTACAAAAAGGAAAATATGCGTCTTTTTTGTATAAGTACAAAGTTGTATAATTCATGGTGCCTTCAAGCGACGTGGAATATTTCTTGCATAATAGAAACTATTACCAAATACTGTCTTGGCGAATTCGGTTCAATCGTTTTTAACCGCAAGATATTATTGATATTTCCCAGGTATCTGTAACGGAGTTTCATTTTTGCAAATCACTTTAACTGTAAATACATGATATTCACAGGCGTCTGCCTCTTATTAGAACAGCTTCGTTCCTTGTAACTTAATCTTAATCGAAAAAAAATGTCACTGATATTTACAAATACATGTATCTCACAACACAACTTCGTAATCTCAAATTCAATTTCCCCCCCTCGCTCCCCCCAACCCATAATGAAGGTTAGGCTTTGTCCAAAGGCACAGTTTCAAATCGAACGAGAACCCGGGCACTGTACTTCTGCACTCACCGCCTCGGCTGTAATAAGAGAGTTGGGGAAGACAGACTTGTCATAAATGTGGTTCATAAGTGTTCCGAAAAAAGCGATAAGAAAAAAAAAAAAAATGCTCGGCTCTTCGAAACTCTCGTAGAAAAGATTCGATTGTACGGATAATAATCATTTCACACTATCTACGCTTGTATGCCGACGTTTTCTTATTCTTATTCTTTTTCTTTTCTTTCTTCCTTTCTTTTCTTTTCTTTGAGAGAATCTTGGCGTTGATACTGAAGGTAAAATGTAGGAGTAATTATTTACCTGCAAACAAAGCATATGATGGTATTTATTGTAACGGAAATATTTACAATGCAATATAGACTATTATTGATGATGATCTCAGTAACTGGTTTGTTTTCTCTTATTGACATTACTATTGTGGTTATATTTTTTGTTTTTAATGTTATTGTTGTTATTATTATTATTATTATTATTATTATTATTATTATTATTATTATTATCATCATTATTATCATCATCATTATCAATCTCATTGTTATTATAATATAGATTATCATTATTATTATCGTTATTATTGTTATATTGGTATCATCATTATTATTATCTTGATTATTATTATTATTGGTAATATCATCATTATTATTATCATTATCATTGTTACTTTTATTCTGAATATGGTCATTACCATTATTACATTATTACAATCATAATTATGACGTCTGTAGTTAATATCGCAGTTGTCTTTATCACCAAGAACAGTGATATAAAATGAACAGTAGAGCTAAATATTATTGTTAGAATTATATTGTTATAATTTTCATTACGGCCGTAATTATGGTTGTTACTCTCATCGACTGATACCTAATTTTATAACACTTTATTGCTATCATAAAACGTATCTAACATTAATAATAATAACGATAAAATCATAATTTTCATTTTTATTCGCTGACTCTCTAAGAATTCGCACATGAAAATCTTAAATCAATCCCATTCTTATATTTAAGATTTTGAATACACCATCTCGTAACATGACTTTGCGTTGCTATTTTTAATCAAATGAATACGCGGCTGTAGCATATTTACGGGTGTGTCAGTACACGTAAAGTTCTTAACTATTGGCAAAATAAGGAACAACGAAGGGTAAGAACAGTGATAGTAACAATTGTAATTGTAGGAGCATCAGTAGTAATCGAATAAAAGCAGTAGTAGTAGTAGTAATAGTAACAGCAATAATCGAAGTAGGAGTAATAGTAGCAGTAGTAGTGGTAGTAATAGTAATAGTAAAAGCAATTTTCGAAGTAGTAGTAATAGTAACAGTAGTAGTAGTAGTAATAGTAATAGTAACAGCAATAATCGAAGTAGTAGTAATAGTAGCAGCAGTAGTAGTAGTAAGTAGTAATAGTAGTAGTAATAGTAGTTGTAGTAACAGTAAGGGTAGTTGTAATAATCGAAATAGTAGTAATAGTAGAAATGATTATGATAATTATCATAAAAATAATAATCATTATAGTAATGATTAGTAGGATTGATGATAATAATAATAATAATAACAACAACAACAGCAAAACAACAATAATAATTATTTAATCTTACTAATAATGATCATTATAATACTAAAGATGATAAGAAAGATATCTCGTGACCCGATTAATTCCGCTAAAAATAAATAATGAATCTATTTCCCAAGCGATCCATTTTTATAAGATTAACAGATAATCAAGACAACATACCGAAAAACTATTAATTAGTCGGCAGTCATATATCTTATAATAAGAGATGATTAATTACACACAAAAGACATGAAATAGCAAACGAAATATTTTGCATGCGGATGCCTGTTATAAGGAAGTCGTATTGTTGCTTTATTGGTCGTCTACGATTATTTTGCGTTTTCTGAAAATTATATTAGATATTCAATTTCGTATTTCTTTATGCAGTTTCTATGTGAACGGTCGTAGACCTGCGTGTGCATGTGCATATGTGTGTGTGTGTGTGTGTGTGTGTGTGTGTGTGTGTGTGTGCACCGTAAATATTGATATGCATAGATGCTTATGCGGAATTTATGAATGAATAGCCTGGTGGACACTCCAGTACACGGAGTGTGTGTGTGTGTGTACTGCAATTTATATGCCCACTGCACAAGCCACAATACCCGGCAGAACACATAACTCAGCCTCTTTTGAACGCCAGGAATAAAGATGTGACAGGGGTTAGTGATACGGTACCGAGAATAACAAATGTGACGGCGAAATACGAATCTGAAAGGCCTATATCATATGATTCTAATTTATACGTTTTCCAGAACCGGTTTTCCGACCTTGTAGCTTCAGAAATGAAAAGGAAAAGTCTTGAATGATTTAAGTCGAAAATACGAACGGATTTCCACATCAAATCTAGATTTCACATTTGAACTGTTAATCTTTCAAACATTCAGGGTTTGTCGTAAATCAAATTTGCTAAAATAAGTAAAACTTAAAGTCTCTTTTGAGCTGAGATTAAGATCATCGAACGAAAGCGGTGCATTTGATCTAATCTCTGCCAAGGAATGCAGTTTTCATTCCTCCAGATAACTTATTAATTGTCCGAAGATGACACGGCCGTCTCAAGCGCATACGAATAGCAAGGGGAATTGAATAAAGTCTCGCCATGGGTCTGTTTTGGTAATTTACTCCGTGAAGTAGAAGTCACATTGTCATTCTGGTTTTGACGTTTATTGCGCTGGTCTATGTTTTCGTTCTCCTTCAGCGGAAAAAAAAATCATGAAACTTCTTTGACCTGTTGCATCTTAATCAAGTGAACATCAACCGTCTTCTCTATTATGGGATGATGAGCATTATGTTTTTTTTTGTGTGTGTGACTGTGGTCTCGCAAAGAACGTGTCCTGGTATTCATATTGCTATTTTGGGTGATAAAAGATGCACACGCGTGTCTGTATTGTGTATGTACGTATGCGCGCGCACGTGCTTGTATGTATCTATCCGTGTATGTGTAAGTATATTTATATGTATGCATGCTTGTGTGTGTGTGTGTATGTATATATATATATATATATATATATATATGTATATTCAACAGCCATTCACTTTCCATTGTAAGAGCTAGGCCTTTCACAAATAATTAGTTTGAGATTGAGAGGTTATCTGGCAGT
>NC_061820.1:33792274-33794774 GCF_019202785.1 Penaeus chinensis | reverse complement strand
TAAAAACAAAATACCTCAAGCAGGGAGAAGGAGGGAGGAAGAGAGAGGAGGAGGAGGGAGGAAAAGGGAAATCCCACGGAACGCCATTTTCTCTTTTCCTCCTGCCTTATCTCCGACGGCAATTCCTTCTGAAGGTCAAGGGGAGGTTGGCAGGGGAGCTGTCAAGAGGTCAGTCACCTGTGGGTCCCCGGGGAAGCCAGGATGTTGCTCGGCCCAAGGGAGAGTCAAGGTCAAGGGAGAGAAAGAGGCTGGGGCGTGAGGGTCGGCGCGGAGTCAGCAAGAGTGATGGCGGAGCGTGCACTCGCGGCTCCCGCTTCTCCCTTGGTTATCACCCTCTTCGTCTTCTTCTGTTTCGTCGTCTTATTCTTCGTCTTATTCTTCGTCTTATTCTTCGTCTTCTTCTGTTTCTTCGTCTTATTCTTCGTCTTATTCTTCGTCTTATTCTTCGTCTTCTTCTGTTTCTTCGTCTTATTCTTCGTCTTCTTCTGTTTCGTTGTCTTATTCTTCGTCTTATTCTTCGTCTTCTTCTGTTTCTTCGTCTTATTCTTCGTCTTATTCTTCGTCTTATTCTTCGTCTTCTTCTGTTTCTTCGTCTTATTCTTCGTCTTCTTCTGTTTCGTCGTCTTATTCTTCGTTTTATTCTTCGTCTTATTCTTCGTCTTCTTCTGTTTCTTCGTCTTATTCTTCGTCTTATTCTTCGTCTTATTCTTCGTCTTCTTCTGTTTCTTCGTCTTATTCTTCGTCTTCTTCTGTTTCGTCGTCTTATTCTTCGTCTTCTTCTGTTTCGTCGTCTTATTCTTCGTCTTATTCTTCGTCTTATTCTTCGTCTTATTCTGTTTCGTCGTCTTATTCTTCGTCTTATTCTTCGTCTTATTCTTCGTCTTATTCTTCGTCTTCTTCTGTTTCTTCGTCTTCTTCTTCGTCTTCTTCTGTTTCGTCGTCTTATTCTTCGTCTTATTCTTCGTCTTATTCTTCGTCTTCTTCTGTTTCGTCGTCTTATTCTTCGTCTTCTTCTGTTTCTTCGTCTTATTCTTCGTCTTATTCTTCGTCTTCTTCTGTTTCTTCGTCTTATTCTGTGTCTTCTTCTGTTTCTTCGTCTTATTCTTCGTCTTATTCTGTTTCTTCGTCTTCTTCTGTTTCTTCGTCTTATTCTTCGTCTTCTTTTGTTTCTTCGTCTTATTCTTTGTCTTCTTTTAGTTATTCTGCTTCTGTTTATTCTTCTGTTCTTCTTCCTTTTTCTTCTTTTCTTCTTCCTTTTCTTCTTTTCTTTCCTTTTCTTCTTCTTTTCATTTTTCTATTTCTTCTTCCTTTTCTTCTTATTATTTTTATTTCTTCTATTCTTCTTCGTTTTCTTATTATGTTTTTCTTCTATTTATTCTTCTTTTCTTCTTCTTCTTTCTATTCTTCTATTTATTATTCTTTGTATTATTATTATTTTATTCTAATAATTTTTTCCTCCTTTTCTTTTTTTTCTTTTTATTCATCTGTTTATTCTTCTTTTCTTCTTCCTTTTCCTCTCCTTTCGTTCGTCTCCTGTTTTTTTTTGTTTTTTTTCGTTTTATATTTCATGTTTTCATCGTTTTCTTATTTTGTTTCCTTTTATTTTTTTCAACTTTTTTTTTTTTTTTTTTTGCTTTCTTCACTTTTCTTCTTTCTTTCGTCTATTTCTTTTTCCTTCTTGTTTCCTTCGTATCTTTTATACTTCCCTTCGCCTGTTGTTTTTTTTTTCTCTCTCTCTCCTTCTTCGTCTAGTTCTTCTTTTTCGTCTTATTATTATCATTATTATTACTATTATTATTATTATTATTATTATTATTATTATTATTATTGTTATTATTATTATTATCGTTATCATTATTATTATCATCATTCTAGTTCTTCTAGTACTTCTTCTTCTTTTAGTTCTTCCTCTTCGTATTCTTCTTCTACTACTATTACTACTGCTGCTACTGCTGCTGCTGCCTCTTCTTCTTGTCTTGTTTATTTCTTTCGTTTTCTTCTTTTCTTTTCATTCGCTTTCTTGGTTTTTAGTTTTACCCATTTCCTTTCCTTCCCTCTTTCTTCGTCTTTTTCTCCATTTTCTCTTTTTCTTCTCATTTCATCCTTTCTCTTTGGGCTTTTCTTCTTCTTCTTCTCTTTCTCTTTCTCTTCCTCCTCCTTCTTCCTCTCCTCCTCCTCCTCCTCCTCCTCCTCCTCCTTCTCCTCCTAGTAACCAGACACGGGGATCCGTTACTTGCAATATATTCTTGTCCTTCATATTTCTGTTAAGGAATCTCACGTCAGCTAGCAAGTCCGAGATACAAGTGCAAGTTGCAAGTTACAGTTGTTCCTTTAATTTCAGTCACGAACCATCTGTCCTTCGAGTTTTATTTTTTGCTATTTTTTTTTATTTTTTTATTGTTATCATTATCTCTTTTTGTTATCTCATTGTGAAATTACATTTGGTCTTGTTTCTATGTAATGTATATAGGTCATGTATGCATCCATTATCCGGACTTGT
>NC_061820.1:33744350-33756850 GCF_019202785.1 Penaeus chinensis | reverse complement strand
CGATCGAAAACACACGCCCTTGCATTCTACGAAGCGATACCTAAAACCACACGCAAGAGTCCTCTACCCACGCCCTCTACCTTTGCCACCCACCGCGACCGCCCTTCCTCCCTCAGACCTGGAAACACTAGGACCAAAAAAACAAAAAACAAGAGAAAATCGTAAAAATTATCTCACTAGGTGTATTATGCTTACGACCTTCTCAAACCGCACATAAAACCCAGGGTAAACATATCTAACACAAGTGTCTAAACAATGCGTCGACCTGTTCCGTCTCGAGTGGCCGAGGGTGCCGTTCGTGGATGCCGTTTGCCTACGACTGGATGCGTCCGGATTATCACGTTGGCCGATTTCATAGATGTCAGCGTGACAGTTTGACCGCGTTTATCAGAAGAGCATCGAGATATAAATACCAAGGTCGGAGTTTTCCATAAAATGAGACTTAGAGGACTTTATTTACACGAAGAGAACGAAGATATATGCGCGCGGATATTTTAGAAATGCAGGAATGTCGTTTTTTTCCCCGAGGGAGGCAACGTGGTTTGAGTTCGGCAAAATGGCGGGTCAATAAGTCTCCTCCCATCATAATTGATTATCACTTGCACTTTCCTTATCGCCAAGTTGATTAACTTGTTTAATATTGACGTTAATGAATGGGACTTTTTAGACGAATTCATACGATAGATGAACTAGACGAATTGAAAATAGTCAAACAAGAAGAAACGTGTAATCTCCCTAACTATACCTATTTGTGTATCACCTCATAGCAAACATCAACTTGCCACACCACGCAAGGCTCATTAAAGATGGATTAGTGATCTTGCCCCTAATCCCCCTGAGAGTCTTAATCCAATCACTGCCTAATGAATCACTCTAGAATTAAGCAATCAGCGAGAGATTAACGGAAGGTAGCCACGTCGTCTTAACTTCGTCTAAATGTGACGTTTAACAATCCAATCTCCTTAAGTAGCAGCAATAAAAAGGACAATGAACAATACAAGGTAAATACATGAACAGAGAGTTAAATGAATTGAGAATTAGATATGTAAACAAATGACTCAATAAATTTAGAGCTAAACAAGTGACTTGAATAGATGGGAATATAAAAATCGCCGAATAATTAGACATATAAACAAATAATCAAAATAATATATATAATTAACATATAAACATATAATATGATATATAACCATCTTTGCCTTTAATGGAAGCACAAGCTCATCCTATTGGAATATCAATCATCTTCACGGCAATCATTATTTTTATTTTACTGCTAATTGTTCTTATTGTCACTGACATTTTTGTTGATAATATTGCAGTTACTATTATTATTGTTGTCATTTTTATTGTTGTTGTTGTCAGTATTATCATTATCATTATTACTGCCATTATTATTATTATTATTATCATTATTATTATTATTATTATTATTATTATTATTATTATTATTATTATTATTATTGTTATTATTATTATTATTATTATTATTATTATCATCGTCATCATTATCATTATCACTGTTATTATTATAATGATTATCACTATTATCATCATTATTATCGTTATCATATTGTTATTGTCATTGTTATTATTACCATTATCATTATCATTACTATTATCATTATTATTATTATTATCATTATTGCCATTATCATTCTTAGTTGTAGTAGTGCTAGTAACCATTATCATTATTATGATTATTATACTCATCACCATCATCATTATCATCATCATCATCATCATCGTCAATTTTTATATTGACATCATGTTTAATTATCATCATCATCATTATCATTGTTGTTGTTGTTGATGATATTGTCATATTAATATTGTCATAATTATTACTATCGTTTCTATTATCATTAACTTTATTGGCATTACTCTTATTACTCATCACTAATATCATTACTGATGCTATTACTGCCACCTCTATTGCTATTAGTAATTATTACCATTATTATCACAATAATTATTATACTCATCATCTCTGTTAATTATGTATCTCTTGTTGCTATTATCATAACTAGCTTCATTATCATAAATACACATACAGAAAGAATATAAGCATACTCAGATATAAACAAGCCTTTAAAAGACTTTGTGTGTTTATTTACGAGTACGTTACTCGACAGGAGACAGATTGAATACTGATTTACAACCCATATCTGTTTCATTTGTAAAGATGACAATGCTTATTCTGAATGTCGGGATGATATTTTGCATTTAAAAGAAGGAGAAATCTAGTAATTGTATTTATGATTTAACTTTATTATTTCCGTTGTTAATTTATTTTTATTTTTTGTATTGTCTACTTATCATTTTATTTATTTACTCTCTTTTATTTTCCTTTTCTTCGACTGTCGCTAAGAATCATCAGAAGAAATGTGAAATTCGGAGATAAATGTGTATCCTTCATTCTTCATCGACGGGTCCTTCTCTTTAAAAAATAGATTATATTATCTACACTTTTATGTTTAGAAATCCAGGCGCGTTGCACATCTTCGCGGCACCTAAGAATCACGACAACAATAGCACGTTTGCCCAACATAATGCAAGAATAAAAAGCCTCGGCCGTCAAGTACAACATATTGCACACATTAAACCTGCAACTGACGCTCATCCAGGCCATTTGAACTTCATTCCTCGCGCAGAAAATTATTCAGGTATCTCAACCAGGTGGGGCGTCATTTGATTCACTAACAGAGGAGGAAAAGGAGGAGGACGCGGGGAATTCTAGACGCCCCAAGGACCTTATATCTCGAAGCGGGTGTCCTTTTGCTCGTCTCGGGGCATCTCAGGCTTTCCTGGTACCCGCAGCCGACCCAGCGTAAGGAACGTGGCAGATAAGGGATCTCTACTCTATCTGCGTTGTTGGGGATAGGAGGAGCGACACCCCAGGATAGCAATGGAGGGGCCCTTCGCACCGTCCGATAAAGTTTAACTGTCAACATCGCCTCGCAATTAGTCCCTGCTGGATGCTGAGGAGAGGAAGGTCAGGCTAGTAAGGTCATGTGGGCAGGGGGCGGGGGTATCTGTGGCTCATCTAATCTTACAAACGACGGAGGTCATATTATTATGAAGGGTTGGATTAGTGAATGGTCAACAAGCGTGGCCAGAGTGTCCCGTTGTATAGTAACCCGCGGAGGCCAGTGACCCCACGAGGTATAAGAATTTTGATGTGCGATTGTAAGGGAAGATAAAGGCCCGCACTCGTGATTATTTATAGCCCCCAAATATAATACAGCAGTAGTAAAAAGACGATAAAAGTCGACAAGAAATAGAATAAAAGTCACCCTCGTGTACTTTATTTCGTAGATGACCACGGACGGAAAAAAATAAAAGAAATTTCTGCAACGAGAGACCCATGCTATATTCCCCATGGACGTTTTGCCACATCGTATGCAAGCTTTCCATCTTGAAGAGCATTGCCTGGGACACAGAGATTCAAGAGACACCCAGCATGCTTGGCGACTCAAGTGCGGTTTGCTGAATGTCATCAACATTACGAAACGCTGAAGGACGCTGAATCATTAGCTCTCGGAATTCCAAAACACAAATTTGAAGAATGAGCCGCCGGTCACATTTTGTCAAAGAAGTCTTCCTAGCTGAATCGTAATGTCCGATTTACCTGGAGTATGATCATTGGCTTCCCCTCTGCTTCAAATACACATCATATTTACGACCGCTTCTTGTCTTCTCGTATAGAGGAACCGGAGCCTCCTCTGCATATCAGCTCCATACTCTAAATTGAAGACGGGAATTCTAATGAAGTTTTCACTTTTTTTCAAGATTTACTGCAGTCTGCAATTTCCACGAAGCATGGCAGAAACGGCGCCTGTCTTATTATCCATAGTAAATTTACGCGAGCATGGAGGCATGTAAATGATGATTGGATTAAATTCCTGCTTATGCCTCATGTTGAAATATGAGGATTTTTCTGTGTTTAGTGAATTCAAGTTCTGAAAAAGACAAATTAAGAAGGCATAATATACATGTATGGCATACCAACACTGTAAATTATTTTGGTCGGTGATTTGGTTACCAAAGAGAGGGGGACAGGACAGAGAGAGAGAGACATAGAGAGAGAGAAAGGGAGAGGGAGGAGGGGAGTATTCATGATAGTGTCTAGCAAAGAATTCACCTTTATTCTACAATTAACATATTGGTCTAAATATGCAGACGTCAGGTTTTCAACAATCGCTACAGATATTGGCTGTTAACTGAATATCACACGAAACTACGTTACGTAAACCGTGACAAAACGCCTTTTACTAACCTGTACTTAAGCAGCTTTCAAAATCTTACCATCATTAAACTAAAATCAAAAGGACCCTGGACACACCTCATTACTGGTAATATCAATTATAAAAGGAACACAAATTTACAAAGTCAAGAATATCCAAAAAAAAAAATCTACTGTTGCCTCTCGCTCAGTTTTCCGTCAGGATTTTCTGGCTTACGGTCAAGAATGCGCCTATGGACCGTACTCAAGAACATTTTCTCGAAACCTACACGCAGTGCCTGACAACATTTTGTATTCATGGTCGTTCGTCTGTTGCCTGAGAAGATTCGCAATTACTGGCAGCTGGTGAATCAGTCGACGAAGCTTCTCAGGTACAACGATCAGCATTTGTCTCCCTGCAGCTGGCACTCGAGATTTTTTTTTTCGTTTGATTCGACAATTGCATACCGTGAAAATAATAATAATAATAATAATAATAATAATAATAATTCACAAAATAGTCTGTGGGTGGGCTAAAGACAGTACTTAGAGCCAGAATAGAAAGTGAGTTTATTTTCTTACGAATAAACAACCCTGCTACTTTGAAAGGAACGGCATAAACAAAAGGGAAAAAAAAAAAAAAAAAAAATTAGCAAGGAAAGTAAGATTTGTTTTTCAAAATTATAAAAAATCCGAATCCATATCTCTGCGCATTGGCCCCTCGTGGGTAAGGTTAGAAATTCTGGTTGTCTCGACCTGAGGATTCCCTGAAAGACTGCACGTCTTCAAATGTAAAAACGTAGACTTTTCACAACAATATCGCCTATTCAATTTAGAATGAATCTGCATTCCGCGTAATAATAATAATTAGAAATGTTTAGCATAGGAAGTTTTTTTGTCTTCTGTGGAATAAATATATTTTGTAAATAAGAATCCCTTCGTTTTCTTTATCAAAATGAGAAATGAAATACGTGTGTGTGTATGTGTGTGTGTGTGTGTGTGTGTGTGTGTGTGTGTGTGTGTGTGTGTGTGTGTGTGTGTGTCTGCAAGAGAAAGAGCCTTGGCGACAGTCACCGTATTGGAATTCATCATGAATATTATCTCTCCGTGGCGATCCAAAAATAATCAAAACATATCCATGCGTATAGAGAAAGAAAGAAAGAGAGAGAGAAAAAAAAGAGAGGGAAACCAAAAAGAAAATCAGAAATGAGCATGATAGCCTTTTGACTCAACAGCGATCAAGATACAAAAATACATATAAGCAAAGATCGGAAAACAAAATCTGACCAAAAAAAAAAAAAAAAAAAAAAAAAAAAAAAATAGAAAAGAAAAAAACAGAAAGGAAAACAAGAGGGAAATTGTATTTAAGAAGCCTCCTCCACACTTCCCATGTACGTTGAGAGCAGCTGATGTCGGGAGCCATAAACACCGGTCAACATTCGCAGTGCATTAGAAAGTTGTGGTTGGTTCGTGTTAGTGTTTTGCTTATGTTTTGATTGTGTGTATATATTTATTTATCTATCTGTTTATTTATGTCTTGATCTATATCTGTCTATCGGTTCAAATACCTGTCTATCTAGTTTTGAGTGTATGGAAAATTAACTGAAAAAATAATTTCTTAGAGGAGATGGGGCGATAAGCTACCTAAAAGGTTATAAGAGATAATATTGAAAGGACTTCACTGTTTTGAGCTCTTCGCAGTAAATATCAAAAGGAGAATATATAATTTCAATCTGTAAATGGGCGAAAATAAATAATTTTAGAATCCAGGGTAACGTCAATTTTACATTATACATTATACAAGATTCATTTATACATAATCATTCTCTTTTTTTTTTCCTCGGCAATCCAATTAGACTTTTCATGCTAATGATTTCATGAACTTTACGTCGCCATAATATTTGAGTTGTCTGACACTACCAACAAGTGATATGATCTCAAGGTGTTCCCCTCCACTTTTAGCCATGTCTTTGAACATCAGCATACCGAGAAGTGTCTTGGTGACCTTCAACCTTCACCCGACACCCACACACCACCCCCTCCCCACCTCTGATTACCCCTCCCCGTCCCCATCTCTGGTTACCCCTCCCCCTCCCCATCTCTGGTTACTCCTCCCTCTCCCCATCTCTGGTTATCTCTCCCCTTCTCCATCTTTTGTCTCCTCCTCTCCCTTTCTCATTACTTGTTAACTTTCTCCTCCCCCATCTCTTCTCCAACCTCCCCTTCCCATCACTGGCTATTCTTCTCCTTTCCCAGCTCTGGTTACCCTTTACCCTTCTTCTTTCTTGTTATCTACTCCTTCCCCATCCAATCTCTGTTTACCTCTCCACCATCCCCTTCCTTTTTATTTGCTTCCTCTCCCTTCCCCCTTCACTTTGTTCACTTTTCCCCCCTTCCCTTTCCCATTTTTCACCCTCCCCCACCTCCCCACTTCGATTTACCTTCCTCCCTGCCCTCCCTAGTTTCCCTCCCCTAGTTTCCTCCCCTCCCCTTCCCCACCCATCCACCCACACTCATGTAACACCCCCACCCCCACCCCCACCCCCCGTTGCCAATTTCAGATTACCTGTCCTGTTTTGCTCCAACCAGCTCATGACTCTCCTGCCCTTTGTGTGTAGACTCATGGTCACTTTCCCTCCAGTTGTCGTGTTTATTCTATTATCCAGTTATTTCTTTATTTACTTATTTATCTTTTTGTTAATTTTTAAATTTATTTATTTATTCATTTTTACGTTTTTGGGCGATCTAGTGTGATTAATCGGAAATGATCAAAATGATAAAATATAAATACGTAATAGAATATAAATAGATAAATAATATAATATAATAAATAAACAGTAAAATATAAATAAGTAATAAGATATAAATGAATAATAAAAAATAATAATTAAAAAAAAAAAAAGCCACACTAATGAGAAATACAACTCTCAGTCCCATGGTCATACAGCTTAAAAAAAAAAAATCATATTCTTTAACTTATCCAATTACATCTCTATCTATTTATTCATCTGTTGTTTTATTAGTTCATTTGTTTGATAGTATTTAGTTTGACTTAAAAGAAATACAACACCAGATCACCAGTAAGTTTAGCTAACAATCCGCAAAGGTATCGATTCCGATAGCTTTAAGTGTTATTGTCATTGTCGGAAGCAAATGTAACAATAAACCAATAAACAGTATATGATGCGTGTTTTTAGTACAGATGTGTTTGCGTTGTATCTCCTGATAAGCCAAGTACGTTTACATGTCACTTCAGGTAACAGGCGACAAATCAAGCATGACAATGATGAAGAAATCAGTCGGAGAAAGATAATAAGAACCAGGTACGAAGACAGCCTCACTGACTTAGTTCCAAGGGCCTATAAACACAGAGGTATCAGTTAATAAAACTTACTCGTCGTCCATTTTCTTTGAGTACGGAGACGATTTCAGACCAGGTAATAACGAGTCGATTTGATCTTGTTTGGTGGCGTTGCGTGGAATGAAAGGAAAGATAAAAGACCGAGAGAGAGAGAGAGAGAGAGAGAGAGAGAGAGAGAGAGAGAGAGAGAGAGAGAGAGAGAGAGAGAGAGAGAGAGAAAGAAAGAGAGAGACATTGAGGCGTGAGGAGAAAGACAGACAGACAGGCAGACACAGGCAATCGAGATTTAAGATAAATGGACTGAAAAAAAAAAAATATATGAGGCCCAGTCTCTGAGATGATGAACGACATGGAACTGATACAGGGGCGTCCGGGGTGTGTGCTAATGACCCAAGTCCGCTGGATAAGGAAGATAAGAAGGCCTGTTATAAGATGATGCTGTTGTTTTCGAATTGTCATGCCTGGACATTAAGGGAAGTGAGGGTGTTTGAAGTCTGTAATAAACCCTGCAAACGATATTTCTTTTTTATAGTTCGGAAACAAGTTGGGGGTACAAAATTAGGGGTTAGTGTGTGTGATGACTCACAGCCTTTAATAAGACGGTGTTGTGGTGGAGTTTTCCTTTCACAGATCAAAGGTCAGGTAAAGTAAAGTCCAAAGGCCTGTTTACTCTAAGTTTTACAGTTTAAGATCCAGTTCAGAATTTAGCTAAGGTACAGTCCAGATTTCCGTACATTTCAGAAGCCATTTGTGGTACAGTTTAAAAGTCAATTGAGATACAGCAAAACGTCAAATAAGGTACAATTCGAAAATCAGGTACTTACAGCTCTAAAGTCAGTTAAGGTACAGTTTAAAATTCGGTTAAGGTGTGGCTCAAATGTCAACTCCAAAGTTAATCAAGATTTAGTAACAGTTCAAAAGTCAGTTAACCTTACTCCTTACGCCTCGAGACCTCAAAATCGAATAATTTTTCTTCAATGGAGGCATCGAGATGCAAGAGAGGCGAAAATATTAGGAAAAACACCTTACACAAAATAGGTTTATAGAAAAAAAGACATTTGTTTCGAATTGGCTTCGAGATGAATTTCAGGAGACCTAATTTATGTATGCATATATTTTTTTCTATATATAATTTTTAATAGTGCAGTGTTCAGACCCAGACTCAGGGGAAAAAATCCTGTACTTATTGAGCTGAAAACGCACATTGCATCAGGATAAAATTTACGAATATGGGCTAAAAGGAAAAATGTGCATAGAATAAGGGGGAAATATACAATAGAATACATGAAAAAATGTGCATGGACGAAGGGAAGTAAACATACATCAACTCGATTGGGAAAATGTACGCGCATTAATGTAAAAAAAACATATTTGAACTGATTGAACATATAATTATCCTGAAAATTTAGAAAATACATCTTTAAAAAACGTAATATGACAAAAAAAAATCGAAATAGGACAAACAGCAAATACTAATAGGACTAGAGAAATCGATAAAAAAAAAAAGTCCTCCTCACAGACATTTCCAAAAGTGGTCCAGTAAGGCGGAGCATCTTAACCTCAAAATATTAATGCATTTCTACACAACCCGGTCCTCTCATCCATCACCGTGATACATACTGACTGATCTTGACTGCACCACACGAGATTGCCGTGATTATGGTATAAAGACATTCAGAACTTCATATTTATCGCATGTGATAGAAAATCTTCGTGTAATAAGTTATCATAGATTAGTATATTGCTCGTAACGTATTGCTTGTTTGCTATGCGTCCTCTGTGATAGGTTGGGTAAGAATAACTGTGTTCTTTTTGTTTTATACGAGCATAGCGTACGTTTTTCTTCACATAATATTGACGCAGAGTTTGAGTTTCGTATTTACCTTTAAAGTATGCAGGTTTTTTTTTCGCTCAAATGAAAATGTGTATTTGAGAAATAACAAGTAAGGTAAATTGACGAAAAAAGGGTGGAGTTGGCGACGAAAATAGTTTGTTTTGTTTAACATTTCCGTACAGATTTCTTTTATATGACTATGTATGCACCGCGTAACTGATTATGACTGTTCCTTAGCGCACCTGCGTGTGTGTGTGTGTGTGTGTGTGTGTGTGTGTGTGTGTGTGTGTGTGTGTGTGTGTGTGTGTGTGTGTGTGTGTGTGTGTGTTCGTGTTAAGGCCTGGGTGGAGCTACCTGAACATCACTTATTAAGGGCTATCCTATATGCACTAACGCTGTCAGGTACAGAGTGATGCCAAAATATGACATCCTTGGCACTTCTTGAAAATATTAATGCCTCTTCTCAGGTCCTCCCTTAACGCATAGAATTAGCGCGTGGGCTTTGTTGTAAAATAAGAACTTTCAACCTTTTCAACCTTTTAGAGGGTAGTTTCATAAACACTATGAGGCAGCGATAGTCTCATTCCGATAGACATGATAGATATTTTCTTTTTATATCCAGCATGACAGGAGAAGTCACTGAAATATTTGAAAGTTTATTTATCTTTTTATGTAGCAGATAGAGTATATCGAATGTCGAAAATATCTTAAAACATGGTTTTGCTTTGTAACACAATGCAAGGCGATACATCAAAGGCAGTGTCTCTGGTCCATTGTTTTTGCAGGCAATGCCTCAGTGTTAACAAGGAGAGAAGAGAATATATTGTGCTTAGGTTAGGATCTGAAGGCCAAATCAACCTTTAGGAAATGTTGAACGTTAGGAGAGAGGACATTACTCTGATATGGAGATAGTATACAGTACACTGGCTTTGGCGATTTTGAGATTATGCTTCGTTATGAAAGTTTTCATTTAATTCTATCAAAGTAGATAAAAAAAAGGGGAGGAGGGGGGGAAGAGGAGAAAAAAATAAATGAACAAAAAGAAATGAAGTGGATATGGAAGCGGAAAAGTTAAGGTTGGAGATTGTAAATTTCATCAATAAGAGAAGGATAAAAAAAATTTAAGTTACCCCTACAAAAAAAAAAAGCTTGTGACCTTGCCATAGAAATTACAAGTTCGTTTACCGCCATTGTTGTTCGGCAAGGCAACATCACCCGCTGCAATTTATTCTTTTGTGATGCTGTAAGAGAGATAACAGTTTCTTTTCACTAAATGAGAAACGTGTTTTTTTTGCGGACAGGTCTTCGCTGCAATCTCGTAATGAAACCCTTTTCTGTTAAAAGGTTATAATCTGTTTTAAATACTTTTTTTCTTCTTATTTCATCCTCTATCACCCTTACTCTCCGTATACGTAAATAAAAAAAAAATATATTAACACGAACATATACCACCTCCATCCCACAGACAATATAATGACAAGTTATCCGGCAAAGAAAACGAACCATAGACCGGTTAAGGGTAACATCTCTATTACAACCACCATAAAATACCGGCTTAATTTCTATGCCTCCTATACAAGGCGTTACGGCATCTACGGCATCTGACTGACACATGCGTCTTGATTTTCGTCCAAAGTCGCATTGCCTGTTTCTAAATCAGTTTGTTAAATGATTGGAATTCGGTGTTTTGAATGTGGCTTTCGGTGTGTGATTGTTTGAATGATGTTTGTGTTCGTTTGTTTTCTCGTGTGAATTGATTATTCTGTTTTTGTCGTCCGGGTTTTACTGATCGTATCTAATTCCATGTTGTGACTCCATACTGTCTTTCCTCTCTTGCTTTTTCTTCTCTTCTCTTCACTTCACTTCATTTCTCTTTTCTTTTCTTCTTTATTTCTCTATTTTTCTCTTTCCCCCTTTCCCTCCTCCCTCTCTCTATTTGTCTATCTATATATCTATCTATCTATCTCTTATCTAACTCATTCTTTCTTTCTCCTTCTCTCTCCCTCTCTCTCTCTCTCTCTCTCACTCTCTCTCTCTCTCTCTCTCTCTCTCTCTCTCTCTCTCTCTCTCTCTCTCTCTCTCTCTCTCTCCCTCCCTCTCTCTCTCTCTCTTTCTCTCTCTCTCTCCCTCCCCCCCCCCCCTCTCTCTCTCTCTCTCTCTCTTTCTCTCTCTCTCTCTCTCTCTCTCTCTCTCTCTCTCTCTCTCTCTCTCTCTCTCTCTCTCTCTCTCTCTCTCTCTCTCTCTCTCTCTCTCTCTCTCCCTCTCTCTCTCTTTCTCTCTCTCTCTCTCTCTCCCTCCCCCCCCCCTCTCTCTCTCTCTCTCACTCTCTCTCTCTCTCTCTCTCTCTCTCTCTCTCTCTCTCTCTCTCTCTCTCTCTCTCTCTCTCTCTCTCTCTCTCCCTCTCTCTCTCTCTCTCTCTCTCTCTCTCTCTCTCAAGCGAATATTGAAAACAAAAGACGCACCGATATTTTCCTACCGCCTTTTCCCCACTGAAAGACAGCTGTCCGAGGACCCCCGTTTTCTTCAAGGTCCTTTGACAGGGGGTCCTATCCTGTTCCTTCACGCCCTTCGCTCTCTCGTCAGCAGGCTATTGACTCGAAGGTCCCCCGGGAACGAAGGAAGGAAGGAGTTGCATGCATATGCTTGCATTATGCTTTGGACAATGTGGATACACGTCGTAAAGTGTTCTATGATCGTCCTCCCTCAGCAAGATACACGTGTACAGAAAGCAGTTTCTCCGACTGATGCATACCGAGGTTATGGCATTAAGTTATATTCAAAATAGACATCTCTTCTTGATTGGGACTAGGAATGATGACATTATTAAGAAACTTGACTTTATGTAGATACTTGGAAAATGTTCAAGGTGTTTGTGTGTGTTTATTTGTGCTTGTTTTGTGTGTTTGCGTGTGTGTTTGTGTTTGTGTGTGCGTGTTTGTGTGTGTTTGCGTGTGTGTGTGTCAGCATACGCGTGTATGAATGATTTACTTTTCTAGCAAATCATTTACGCATCGATTTGTGTGACATACTATTACTATAACATACTAGTCATCCAAATAGAGTAACGTAAGCAAAAACCTTCA
>NC_061820.1:33709350-33721850 GCF_019202785.1 Penaeus chinensis | reverse complement strand
CCTCACCCCATTGATCCTGCACGACCACCTCACCCTGTAGATCCAGGACGACCCCCTCATCCCATCGATCCAGGACGACCCCCTATCGATATACAGTTTCCTGAGCCTGTACATCCAGGACGACCCCCTCATCCCATCGACCCAGGACGACCCCCTCACCCCGTGGATCCAGGACGACCCCCTCACCCCGTGGATCCAGGACGACCACCTCACCCTGTAGATCCAGGACGACCCCCTCATCCCATCGATCCAGGACGACCCCCTCATCCCATCGACCCAGGACGACCCCCTCACCCCGTGGATCCAGGACGACCACCTCACCCTGTAGATCCAGGACGACCCCCTCATCCCATCGACCCAGGACGACCCCCTCATCCCATCGATCCAGGACGACCCCCTCATCCCATCGATCCAGGACGACCCCCTCATCCCGTTGATCCAGGACGACCCCCTCATCCCATCGATCCAGGACGACCCCCTCATCCCATCGACCCAGGACGACCCCCTCATCCCATCGATCCAGGACGACCCCCTCATCCCATCGACCCAGGACGACCCCCTCACCCCGTGGATCCAGGACGACCCCCTCACCCCGTGGATCCAGGACGACCCCCTCACCCCGTGGATCCAGGACGACCCCCTCACCCCGTGGATCCAGGACGACCCCCTCATCCCATCGACCCAGGACGACCCCCTCATCCCGTTGATCCAGGACGACCCCCTCATCCCATCGATCCAGGACGACCCCCTATCGATATACAGTTTCCTGAGCCTGTACATCCAGAACGACCTCCTCACCCCGTGGATCCAGGACAGCATCCCCACCCCGTAGGCATAGGACGACCCCCTCACCCCGTGGATCCAGGACGACCCCCTCACCCCGTGGATCCAGGACGACCCCCTCACCCCGTAGATCCAGGACGACCCCCTATCGATATACAGTTTCCTGAGCCTGTACATCCAGGACGACCACCTCACCCCGTGGATCCAGGACGACCCCCTCATCCCATCGACCCAGGACGACCCCCTCACCCCGTGGATCCAGGACGACCCCCTCATCCCATCGATCCAGGACGACCCCCTCATCCCATCGACCCAGGACGACCCCCTCATCCCATCGATCCAGGACGACCCCCTCATCCCATCGACCCAGGACGACCCCCTCACCCCGTAGATCCAGGACGACCTCCTCATCCCATCGATCCAGGACGACCTCCTCATCCCGTAGATCCAGGACGACCACCTCACCCTGTAGATCCAGGACGACCCCCTATCGATATACAGTTTCCTGAGCCTGTACATCCAGGACGTCCCCCTCATCCCGTGGATCCAGGACGACCCCCTCACCCCGTGGATCCAGGACGACCCCCTCATCCCATCGACCCAGGACGACCCCCTCATCCCGTTGATCCAGGACGACCCCCTCATCCCATCGACCCAGGACGACCCCCTCACCCCGTGGATCCAGGACGACCCCCTCATCCCATCGATCCAGGACGACCCCCTCATCCCATCGACCCAGGACGACCCCCTCACCCCGTGGATCCAGGACGACCCCCTCATCCCATCGACCCAGGACGACCCCCTCACCCCGTGGATCCAGGACGACCTCCTCATCCCATAGTCCAACCTCCCCCAGTGCCTCCACACCCGTTCCCTCCCTCGCCCGTGTGCCTCTTCCCTCCCCACCTGTGCACCCCCCGGCCCCCCATCCCCCGCCCCCCTCCCATTGACCAGTTCCCCCCGTCCGTGCCCGAACCCACCGACGTGCCCACCCACCCGACCATCCCCCCTTCGGTAATCGACACTCTGGGGGGCTCATCGGAGTGTTGTGAATGCAAAGACGACGACGACGACGACGATGACAGATATCGGTCGAATCTAGTTTTATCGCCGAACCAGCTGGGAGACAGGTTAGTGGTTATTTGTTTATTTTTTTCGTTTTTTTATCATGACGTGGTCCCTGCCTTCTTGGATGTACATGATATGGGCTTGTCTATTAGTGGTGTAAAGTCGCATGTTATTTACTTAGGGCTACCAACTCTGAAGCAATAAGGGCGTTTTCGTTAACAGTTCGTAATTAGTACACGATCAGCTGATTACAACACTCATAAATTTTCAAATAATTCGCCCTCAATGATATTGCAATGTAACATCCGGGTCCAAAACGACGTGGTAGAATCCTGCTAGTGAGATGATTACATATGTCTTACACCTGAGAATATACATGCTATGAAATAGTTAGTATTAAAATGAAGTAAAGTTTTGGTGTGGTATTGGTTAAGATGTTTGAGAGAAAAAAATCGCTGTTGTTTCCAAGACGACATATCTATTCGAAAGTCTCGGTCAATAGCTGCTTGTAAAAAATACTTGTAAAAAAAAATATATATAGAATAAACCATAAATTGTATCTGATATTGGTTTCATGAAGTCACGGAAGGTTCTAATTGTATCAGGAAGTCATTAAGCGAACAACACGACCTAGAATTATAATTGGGTTTTGCATGATAAAATGGATCACTGCAGCATTTGTGTGTACCGTATGTTTCCGTTGTGTGTGTGTGTGTGTGTGTGTGTGTGTGTGTGTGTGTGTGTGTGTGTGTGTGTGTGTGTTCTTTTTGTGTGCATTTAAAATCTACCCATTGTTCATAGCCAACTCAACAAAATGTCTGCTTCTAGGTCCCCCGTGGTGGTCGTGGTGGGCAACCCTGGCACCAACGACCTGGACTGGCTCTCACGGATTCTCCAGTATGGCAAATAGATTAAGACACATGTGGGTCGATCTGCCTCCCCAACGTCTCATCGCTAAGGAAAATGAGATGAACGGTTGTGATTTAGTGAAGGGAAAGCATAAAGGTTAGGAAGGGGGATAGCGGAGTCACATGCTAATCATTTGGGCATTTTCTCATGACACTGAGTTGGGGGATTCACACCAGTATTCCAAGGGCCCTGGCTCTGAAAGAAACTGGAGTTCAATCTCTCTTGCGCGCTTGTTATTATGTACATTTCCATTTGATAGCGTAATCTTAAATAATGCATTCATACCAAGGGTGTAACAGGTGTGTCATATCTTCATTTTCATGTTATTAATTTTACTCTTTTGCCAAAGTTTGTGGCATTAAAAGACTTTTTTTTTAACTAACACTCAACTAACTGCAACCGAAGGAGCAGTTTGTTAAGACTATATGTAGAGTTTTTGTGCACACGCTGAGAGAACTCACATTCCAATATGCTTTTAAAATTCAGTGACATCTAACTACCGAGTATGGAGTTAAGGCGCATGTCACTATTTATTTCTAAGATTTCTTGATCAAAAAAGGACAAACTAACTTTGCTATATGAAAGGCTGTAGCCCCGCAAATCTTTTCGAAATGATTAAGCTTCCAAAAGTATTCCCAGATAAGAAATAATCCCATGTAAGGAGCTTAACGAATGTGGCATTACAGGTGTTTCTACATTGTTGGTATTGCGATAACAATTCTTGTTAGTATGATAATCACAAACTGTAATGTCTCTGTTGGCTATTGCTTACTGATAATCGACATATCAAATTGTGTACTGTCCGATGTAATTATGTCGCTTTGTTTACATTTAATAATAAAGAGTAATAATAAACTGAATACGTTTTATTGGATATTCGATACAAGAGTACATTTTAGATTATACAGATAGTATGATAAGATAATCATTTGTTTCTTTTCTAACTGTGGTGTAACAGAAAATGAGAAAAATACGAAGTAGCAACATAAAAAATAACAAAAAAGCATGTTATTTGGGACCATGGATAACTGATAATGAACATTGTGATACAGAAATTAAGAGCAAGAATTACTAAGAATTGCTAAGGCAACGGTAGCTTTTAGCAGAAAGGAAAGAACTGCAGGAATATGTCAGAGTGTAAAGAAATATATATATTCTCAAAAGAGAATATATATCAGCCAAATTACGAACATAAAATATTCAGTTATTCAACGGGCTCTACCTACTATTACAAAGACGAAGAAAAAGGAATAAAACAACATGAGGACCACATACTTTAACATTTAATTTCTCTTCCATTGTTCACTAAATAACTAAGAAAAAACAGACCGCTTGAAATCTGCCTAAATATCAACCGGACTGGGAAACGAAATACATAAAATTCGAATCTCATTCTGGCCAGACCGCCTCTCATTTTTCAGCTGTTGACAGAGCCAAGATGACGTCAGAAGCAGACATAAAATCTGTGATATTAGAATATCAGATTTTTTTTTTTTTTTTTTTTTTTTTTTGAGAAGAAAGATTGTACACCAGTGAAGATGAAACACAGAAATTAAAATGCTAAAAGTGGAACTGTATCATCATTGCAATAATCTTTCGAAATATATATAATATTGGCCAACAATGTACACTTATATGATGTATAATGCGGATGATGTACAATACGTAACTAGAACTAGTTAGACAGGCGACTATAGTTAAGTAATATCGCCATACTGTGATACTGATAATTATAATAATCATTAAAAAAATATGATAAAGACAACATCGATAAAACTATAGAAATATACAAAGACAATGACGTTGAACATTCTTTGGGTTCTAATGCAGGCCCTAACATACAACATAGCGCAGCATATATATATATATATATATATATATATATATATATATATATAGAGAGAGAGAGAGAGAGAGAGAGAGAGAGAGAGAGAGAGAGAGAGAGAGAGAGAGAGAGAGAGAGAGTTTGATATACTGATAGATAGATAGTTATGCATATGCATACACACACACACACACACATACACACACACACACACACACACACACACATATATATATATATATATGCATGTAAGTATGTGTTTGAATGTGTGTGTGTGTGTGTGTATGTGTGTGTATGTGTGTACATATGTATATATATATATATATAGATAGATAGATAGATAGATAGAGAGAGAGAGAGAGAGAGAGAGAGAGAGAGTTAGATATAGCTATATATATGTATACATATATCTTTATATATGCATATTTAGATAGATAGATAGATAGATAGACTGATTGATTGATTTATAGATTGATATTTAGATAGATAGATAGAGAGACAGATATGATAGAACAGAACAAGTTGTAAAGTTTTGTTTTTTTGGGGCCATGGACAACTGATAATGAAAATTGTGATACAGAAATTAGGAGCAAGAATTACTAAGAATTTCTAAGGCAACGGTAGCTTTTAGCAGAAAGGAAAGAACTGCAGGAATATGTGAGAGTATAAAGAAAAAGCTTGTGAAAGCGGTTGATATACATGCACGCTTCTTCATCAACCTTGTATTTCGAGTTGTAATGTTATATTACAAACTGTAGATCCAGTAATAATAATTATACTGATAAGAGTAATAATATCAATTAGATAATGTCTCCCCTTCTTGGAAGAACCAAAGCGGTCTGTGCTTCTACGGCCTTGCTTTCCTGCCTCCGCCGTTGACCTCAACAGATTCGGCCGCGAGCGTCTCTCTGTTGGTCTCGACGTCTAAATTCTCGACAGCGTTGGGGGCGACCCTCTCCTCGCGCGCCGTGCCCCGGCAGCCCTTGAGCTTGGCCCATAGCTTCAGCAGACAGGCCGCCGCGTGCTCTCGGAGGTCCTTGGTGCCGAGGATGTACACGCAGGGGAAGCTGACGCCGTAGCTGGTGTCGAGGACGGCGATGACCCAGAAGTACGCTTGGTACATGCGTTGTCGGTCCTCGCCGTTGTAGATGAGAGACATGGAGAGCGTCATGGCGGTGAGGATGAGCCAGGTGGTGAATAGGGAGGCCATGTTGGCGCACAAGGCCACAAGAGTGCGGTTTCCTCGCGCGCCCTGTGGATGCACCTGACGCCGCGACATCTTCAAGAAAATGCAAGAGTAGAGAATGAGTCCGGGCACAACGACGCCAGTGTAACCACACAGCCTCAGCACCAGCTCTCTCCAGCTCACCAAGAACCCCGTTTCTCCCATGCACTGGCGCATGCTGCGGTTGCCGTGCAGGTGGCGGACTTTGTCTTGGATGTAGATGGCGGTGATCAATACCGAGATGACAGTGCCGACCAGAAACACGTGGTTTTTTTTTAGCTTCCTCATCGACACGGCCTTGAAGACGTAGAGCCAGCGCACCACCGACAGAGGGAGGAGAGACGCCAGCAAGAAGCCTTTGGGTATTGTCGAAGACATGATCAACACACATGCGACATAAGCCGTCCTCCTCGAGCTTGCCAAAATCCGCGAATTGATGCCCACTAACTCCACCAGGAGGTTGAGCGCCATGACCCAGCACTGCATGACCACCATCATGTCGACCACGCTGCGCTTGTCGCCTCCTGCGCGGTGCTGGAGGATCCATCGCCCGACACAGAGGCACATCGCCACCCCCAGGCACGTCACCAGTGTCATGGTCGACAGGAAGGCACTGAGTTCGGGGATCGGAAAGTTCACTGCAAAAATCGATCCATTTTCGGTGTTCAGTGAAACGGTCAGGTTTTCCTGCCACAGAGGAAAATATTCGTCACTTAAAATCTCCGAACCATTTTCAAGAGAACAATTAGTTATTTTATAATAGTCTAACGTTATATTTCGACGAAAGTGTTCCTCGAGTTGACTTTCTTGCATGTTAGCGTATCAGTGACGGAAATATGATTTACGATGTAATCAGAGAGGGCTCCCCATCGGTGACCGCAGCAGACTCCTGATACCGTTAAACTGATGTCTTCTAGCGATTACAGCTTTGTTCAAGCTGGACTTATGGGGAGCAACCTCTGGCAAATGTATCAGCGATGATCGACAAGAGATCAAGCTAAGAGGATTCACGTAAGAACATCTGGATGGCAAAGCCTCTTCACAATAGATTTACGATTCGGGATATATATATATATATATATATATATATATATATATATACGTATATATATATATATATATATATATATATATATATATATATATATATATATATATATATACGTATATATATATATATATATATATATATATATATATATATATATATACATACATATATACATATATATATTTATATATCAATATATATAAATAAATATATATATATATATATATATATATATGTATGTATATATTTATATATCAATATATATATATATATATATATATATATATATATATTTATATATCAGTACACACACACATACACACAACTATATATATATATATATATATATATATATATATATATATATATATATATGTAAATAAATATGTACCCGTGCGTGTGTGTGTGTATTCCCTTCCTATTAGGAAGGGAATACACACATATGCCCCTCTATTCATGATTATTTATGTTCACATGTATTAAAGTATACTATAATGTTTAGTTTTATTAATAATGATAACACTAGTAAATATCAGAAGGTGCATCTGTAACGATATTAATATCATCGAAATTAATATTAATTTTATTATTATGGTTCACGTGATATTCCTTTTATTATGGTCCATACGTCTTATGACTTATAAGTCGTATTACCGATAATGCTCTTAATCCCTAGAATGCTCTTACTTATATCTAGTCTATCTTTTTTTTTATATATATTTCCTTTGCTTTCCTTTTCTCTCTCTCTCTGTAAAGAACTTGTAAAATTCACATTAGTTTTATTTCTTCTTTCTTTCTTTCTTTCTTTCTATCTCTTGTTTTTGTTATTATTATCATTATTATTTTTTTTTTTTTTTTTTTTTTTTTTTTTTTTTTTTTTTTTTTTTTTTTTTTTTTTTTTTTTTTTTTTTTTTTTTTTTTTTTTTTTTTTTTTTTTTTTTTTGCTGTTGCATATTCTTCGAAACGGAATCTAATAACACAAACCTTTTTCAAAGTCTGACTGGCAGTTGTCAATTTCCGGGAATTTGTCACAAAAAAAAAAAATGATTCTAACTTTCTCAAGCGCGACATATCAAACACGCCACCTCTTGGAAATAATAATCTCACCTAAAGTTTAATCATTTCATAAAAAAAGGTCATTCAAACAGTGAATGTGCTGTCGTAGAGGAAAGGTATACGACATCATGTAAGAGATTTTATTTTATTTTATTTAGGATTATTAAACTGTGCCCTTTATAAACCCAACGATTGGCAATTCTTTATGGCAGTACGTGGTAATGCATCATTATAACTTACCGAAATTAAGTGGTGGAGAAACGTATCCTGTATTTATTGTACTCTGTATATTCAGACCGAATTCAACTACTGATTGTTGGTAAAGCTATGCAATGATTATGTCATATCCTCATATCTTGTTTATAATAAGATACTGGGTATAGCCAAATGCTGCACACATTCAATCTAAAATATAAATCGCTCAATGATGTAAAATTATTATATTAAGAATTACCACATTTGAATTATTCCTCACTTTATCATATCTGAAGTCAAAAAGGTAAATATTCCCAAGGTACTACATGTGTCGAGATTTATAGCAATCCTTAGACCCGTGAACAATATGACGGGGATATTATGCGGGGAGCCAAGGAGTAACACCTCGTTCCTCGGACCAGCAGGCTCACTCCATCATTACTCTCAAAGGAATTAAGTGAATTAAAGGTATCTTGGCTATCCTTACTCTTGTAGGGTCCGATTCTCGGATTCATACAAGAGAGGGGGAGAGGGAGAGAAGTAGAGAAAAGACAAGGAACGAGAGAAACGAAGAACGAGAAAAACTTCGAAGTACACATACTTTTTTTTTCTCTCTCTATGAGCAGAGGAGGGAGGACAGAAATGAAAATAAGGAAACGGATAATGATATGGATATTTCCCCATAAGTTTATTAGCAACTATGTAAATAGATAACATCTTTTCCATTTTCATATCTATAATTGAGAGATACCATAACTTTATCAGCAGTATCACCTAACTGGGTTGATATTTCAATTAATTCAAGTTATTTTGAGTTTGTTAGTAAAGTATGCAATTTTTAGATAATAATCCTTCATTTGTTATTTGAGTTTTGGCACTTATTGTTTATCAGTTTCACAAGTATTTTTTAAACATTTCTTTAATTTTGGTGCTTTACCGTCTCATCTTTATTATCAGATATCATGTCAATGTATTTTCAAAGAATTTCAAGGAAAAATCTCTTGATATATATAATCATTAGAAAACTGCATCTGTTGAAGGCATATATATCCTATGACTCAGTAGTTTCAGGCTTGTCATTGCCTGATAGGTCTTGAAGTCGTGTATTTATTTCCGCCTATAAAAGTTCCCTTGAATTCCCAACCAGTATTATGAACCAAATTTTCTTCTTACAATATATTCATCAAAGAAAAATAAGAGTTTACCACTGAAATTTCCATATCAATCAAAAACCATCTTATAATTTACCAACTTTGGTGTTTATTTTGTATATTCTGAAGTGGTGGAATCTATATTACAGTATGAAACATGTTTTCATGAAGGTCAATTAAATGAAAGGAATAGCTGTTCTACCTACAATCTTTTATTTTCTTGCATCATAAAAATAACTTACAATAGAGACATTACTCATAGTCACTATGAGTTGTGATGGGTTTGACAGACTTAGAAGATGAGAAAATACAAGATAACTTAATATTTACCATTATGCAAATAATCGTCTGTAATTTATCTGAATCTTTCCTTCCTAATTCAGCTATATACTAAGGATTCTAGATATCTATATAAATTTTTCTATATTATAATAAAATTTATATATATATCTATATTATATCTATATCTTAAAACTATATCTATTTTAAATATCTATTTTCTATAATATATATTATATTATATTATATTACTATTTCTACTAAAATAAATTTTATAAAATTTTATATTTTTATATCTATATTTTTTTCTTTTTCTACATTATTTATTATAATATTTTTCTTAATATATATTTTTAAATATATATCTATATATTTAAAATTAAATACATTTTCTTTTAATATATTCATATTATATTTTTTCTATTAATTTTTTTATAATATATATATAAAATATATATAATATTTTATTATATTTTTATATATACAAATTCTTTATTATATTTATTTATTTATATTTAATATTATATTATATTTATATACTTTTCTTATTTATTCTATTTTTTTTATTATAAATTTTATATATCTTTTATTTCTTATTATTTTTAAAATTATATCTATATATAATATTTATTTATTTTATTATTTATATTAATATTTTTAAAATTTTTTCTTATTTAAATTCTATTATTTTTTCTATTATATATAAAAATTATATTATTCTATATTATATAACTTTAAATATATATTATTCTTATTTTTAAATTATTTTATTCTATAAAATTCTATTATTTTTATATTATCTTATATATCTTTCTATTTTATATTATATCTATATTTCTTCATAATATTATCTATATTATCTTATATTTTTATTTTCTATTTATTTTTTTAATTATATATTAATATATTTTATTATTCTATATTATTTACCTAAATATTTTTCTAATAATTATTTATATTATATTTTCTAATTTCTATTTTATATATATATTTAATATTTATATTAAACATAATCTATCAAATAACACAAATATTTTTATATATTAATCTATATCAAATTAATCTATATTTTATCTATATTTCTATTTCTTTTATTTATCAAAATATATATCTTTTATATATTTTAATAATATAATTTATTTTATATCTATTTTATATATATATCTATTTTATAAAAATCTTATTATATTTATTTATAATTATATTATTTTATATATTCTATAATATCTATATTATATATATATATTTTTCTAAATATCTTTTTTAATATTTTTATATATCTAAAATCTATAAAAAATTTAAAAATTAATATTATTCTATATCTATATTAAATCTATATCTAATTTATTATCTTTTATATTATATTTATATATATTTATCTTATATTATTTTAAAATATAATATAAATCTAATTATATATTATCAATATCTATTTATTTTATATCTTTCTTAATAAAATTTTATCTTATTCTATCATTATTCTTCAATATATCTATTATATTAATATATTCTATATAAATTTTATAATTTTTTCTATTTATTTATTATTATATATCTTCTATTATATCTAATTTATATTTTTTCTAATTCTTTCTATATATATTATATCTTTATAATTATTATTATTTTATATATTATTTTATATTAAAAAATTATTTATTATATATCTATATTTATCTATATTATATTTTTATAAAATATTAATATTATATTATATATATATATTTTATTAATTATCTATATTATCTATTTTATAATATTTATTTATATACTATAATTATTATTTATTATATTCTATCATATTATATATCTTATATTTCTATATATATCTATCTATATATATTCTATTTTAAAATTTTAATATTTTCTATTATTATTTTCTATTATATATATATTATATTAATATATTCTATTCTTTTATCTATTTATATATTTTCTTATATATATTTTAAAAAAAATTATTTATTATATTTTTAAAATATATATTATATAAAATATATTATAATTTATTATAAAAAAAAATTATATAATATTATTATATATATTCTATATCTAAATATATTTTTCTATATTATTAAAATATATATTATATTAATTTTAAAATTTATCTATATTATATTATTTTTCTAAAATTTATTATAATATATTATTATTTTTCTATATATTTAATTATTATATTTATCTATATCTTATTATCTATCTAATTATTCTAAAATTTTATATTTATATTCTATCTATATTATATATTCTAAAAATATTAATTTATTTAATTTATATATATTTTAAAATATATATTATATTCTATATATATATATTAATATTATATATCTATATATTTGAATATATAAGTCTGTATATATAGGTAGTAGTATAGTATAATCTTATATAGTATATATATTAGTAGTATGTATCTGATTAGTATAGGTAGTAGGTCTTCGTAGGTAGGTAGTATTAGTAGTTGTAGTATAGTCTAGTAGTAGGTATATATTATAGTCTATAGTAGTAGTATCTTGGAAGTATGTAGGTATGTAGGTCTTGGTAGTAGTAGTAGGTAGGTTAGTCGTAGTAGTAGTAGTAGTTATAGGTGTAGTAGGTAAGGTAGGTAGGTAGTCTGTGGTAGGTAGGTAGGTAGGTAGTAGGTCTTAGGTAGTAGTAGTAGTAGGTAGTCTTGTGGTAGGTAGGTAGGTAGGTCTGTGGGTAGGTAGGTAGTAGGTAGGTAGGTAGGTAGGTAGTATTAGGTCATAGGTAGGTAGGTAGGTCTGTGGTAGGTAGTAGGGTAGGTCTGGTAGTGTGTAGGTAGGTAGGTTGTAGGTAGGTAGGTCTTGGTGGGGTAGGTAGGTAGGTAGGTAGGTCTGTGGGTAGGTGTAGGTAGTGGGTAGGTAGGTAGTAGGTAGTAGGTAGGTAGGTCTGTGGGTAGGTAGGTAGGTCTATGGGTAGGTAGGTAGGTCTGTGGGTAGG
>NC_061820.1:33691850-33704350 GCF_019202785.1 Penaeus chinensis | reverse complement strand
ATAACCTACTACTTTCAAATTAGAAAAAGCAACAAGTTGTGTTTTTCTTTGCATTAACCCACTGCTGCTGGGTATATGTACTGTCATATATATAGGTTTCTTTTTCGTTTGATGGCTCTACAAGTGCCCAGTCGTCAACAAGTAGGGCAACGTTGCCTGATCTGATTTCCTCTTTCCTCGACTTTCCAGATTTTTCTTTCTAATGATAGTAATACCAATTTGGTAATATTATCATTTATATTATGATTATTATAATCCTATTAATAAAGCTGATAACAATAAAATGACTACTTGGTGATTTAGCACTTGTGGATTAAATCTTTGTATAATGAGAATAAAAAAAAAAAAAAAGAGATACATTGTGAATATGATGGATTAAATACATACCTTCCCCTTGAATAGTTCATGGAGGTTATTGACCAGTTCATCTTGGCTCCTGGCAATGGTCCTTAAGTGGGAACTGATTTCAAGGACCTCCTTTTTACATTTCTTCACAGAACCATCTGAAAAAGATATATTATATCAATACGAATATGGATGTGAAAAATACACATACTGGTATATGAAAATCACAAGAACTCCATTAACTTGTTAAGAGGAGATATGTCAATACTAAAAGGGAGTTTGAAAAGTTTTACTGAAAAGATAAAATACTAAGTAATGTAGAGAGAAATTTATTGATAACATATACACCTCTCAGTGTTGACACTTTTAAGACCTTTCCATCCACTTAATAAAGCATTATGAACTATATATGAACTCTAAAATGATCTTTCTGGCATGGTCCTCTACCCTTTTTGTATTTTTTTTTTTTTTGACAACTTAGGACAGGTTGGATTTCTTAAGCTGGGCCATCAGTGTGACTTTTGTCTTTCCCTCACAAATATCAGGAAAAGTAGTTGATAGTCATTTTTTTCCTTGTATGGTCATATAGGCTATATGATTTTTTTTTTTTTTTTTTTTTTTATAGAAATATCAATGAAAGATTCATCAATAATCTAGTTGTAACTAAATGGACATTAATCTAGCACAGTATATACCACCTGGCCCTCAGTGGTCATGTAACTACCACAGGCTAATGGAAATTTTCCTTACCAAACTGAGATGAAATGTTTTGGACAGCTTCCATTTGCTGTGTTACGGTAGCTGTGAGAGAGGCCTTCATGGTTTCCACATGCTCTAGATATGTCTGCTGGAAGCTCTTGGTAACTTCTGTGTTCTTTTCGTCAACATTTCTGGAATGGTGGAAAGGGTAATATTATTCACAGCAACAACAACAACAACAACAACAACAACAACAACAAAAAAAAAAAAAAAAAAAAATAATAATAAAAAAATAAGGAACAAAAAATCATAGATGAGAGAATCAGTGGGCATGGCCTTAATGTAAATGTTTAGCAACTGCACCTTCCAAAAGCACACAAATGGAAATACTGTACAATAATATATTACTAATACTGTACAGTATATGGAATGCTTTTTAACACACTTGTTTGAATACCTTTAACACATACAAATATATATTTATATATATATATATATATATATATATATATATATATATATATATATATATATAACTCATTACCAAGATAAGTAATCATGAAAATAACATATCTAAATTGAATATCTTTAAAAGCCTTGGTGTAGTAATATGGCTGCCCAACCCTGATCATCTCTGCATGATCTGCTCTGGGATTTTCAAGAGTAATTTGTAAACATTAAACACCATTCACAAGAATTTCAGTCTTGTTATTTTTACAATGATGAAACATGGACAAAACTTTGGAATATTTCTTTGAAACCATACAAAACCAAAAAATACCAAGAGCTAATGGTGGCCTCTAAAAAAATATGAGGCATACAAAAGACATGCAAAAATCTAAAAGCTGCTTTTTGAACCAGCATGATACAGCCACAACACTCAAGGGGGTAAGTGTACTAACTTCTTACGATCCAGTTTATCATAGAGCTTGGAGAGGTCGCCAGTAGTTACAGATGCATGGTTAATTAGGGCTTTGCCTTGATTCTTCAGTTTCTCCTCTGTTTTGCCCTGTTCTGTTACAATATACCTGGAACGCAAAAACACATCATTCTATTAGTATTAGTGTTAGTATATTAGTTTTTCAACCCTTTTAGGAGCTAATAAATATGTATACTGACTACAAAATTTCACAATAATAAAGAAATTATAAACAGTTCTTAACCAAGTTATGGAAAAACAAAAACAAAATATATATACACACACAATTCTAAACATTCTGATATCTTAGCATCTCTAAATTTTATTTTAAAAATTCTGTATATGCTTACTTCTGCTCATCCAGCTTTTGGGCTGTGTCATGCAACAGCTTCTGAGTACATGACAGAGTAGTCTTGGTTGTATCAAGCTTTTCCTGTGTTTCCTCAAGCTTACTAGATACTTCCGTAAACAGATCCTGTAAAGAGCAATACCATTATTGATCCTCTAGCTTACCATTCTCTCTTTGTCTCTCTTTATCTCTCTCTCTCTCAAAAATAAAAAAATAAAAAATAAAAGATAAAAAAAAAAAAAAAATACATAAAAAAAATAATAATAATAATAAAAAAATTAAAAAAAACAAAGAAAGAAAGAAAATAAATAAATAAATATATAACTAAGAAATAAAGCATTCCATGCAGCAATATTGCAACACCTATTCAACAGCCTACCAATTGCAAACTCACCGTCTTCTTCTCTAGGTCCTCCTCCAAGGCCCGAATGTGGCTGATTTTCTCTGTGATTTCCTGTGCCTGTGTCTCCATGGTTGTAATCATCTCCTGGTAGTTCTCATTGGCCAAGTACACTCCATTCTTTTCCCTCATGGCCATTAGGTCTCGGCGCAGACGTTCAATCTCCTCTGAGTACTCCTGTTAGGAAAAAATCATTATACAGACTGAAAACATAATAAAGAAAAGGGAGTAGTGAGATGAATATATGTATGTATGTATGTGTATGTGTATGTGTATGTGTATGTGAATGTGTAAGTGTATGTATATGTAAATATATAATATAACTTGTGTGTGTGTGTGTGTGTGTGTGTGTGTGTGTGTGTGTGTGTGTGTGTGTGTGTGTGTGTGTGTGTGTGTGTGTGTGTGTGTGTGTGTGTGCGTGTGGGTGTGCGTGTGGGTGTGCGTGTGGGTGTGCGTGTGGGTGTGCGTGTGGGTGTGCGTGTGGGTGCGCATGTGGGTCTGCGTGTGAGTGTGGGTGTGCATGTGGGTGTGCGTGTGGGTGCATGTGGGTGTGAGTGTGCGTGTGCGTGAGCGTGAGCATGCGCGTGTGGGTGCATGTGGGTGTGAGTGTGCGTGTGCGTGAGCGTGAGCATGCGCGTGTATATGTATGTATATATATATATATATATATATATATATATATATATATATATGTATATATATATATATATATATATATATGTATATATATATATATGTGTATGTATATATATACAAATATACATACATACATACATATACATATACATAAACATATATATATACACACACATATTCATACATACATATACATACATATGTATATATAATGCATATAAATATACATATATATACATCTACACACATATTTATTCACCTATATACATACATATATACATATTTTTATATAGTATATAAACTACATTCAAGTGATCAAATGCACTTTTGACACACAAAAGAAAGGAGGCAAGGGAGGGTAGACCAAACTGGGTCCCAACTTTTGTGCTAACCTTGCTTTGCATTTATAGACGGTCTCCATGGTACCCATTTTGATCCAATAAATTTCAGATGCATGATAAACTATCCACTAAACTATGACTTTCCTCAATTTGCATATTACTTGAACTGTCCTTTACTCAAACACTTGTTAACACATTCTTTTCACTGTCAAATGCCACACTCACCCCAATGAGTTCCTTCTTATTGAGTTTCTGGTTAACCTCCGGCTTGTTCTGGATGTTCTTGGCCCTGTGAGCATAATCCAGGGTGGACAGTGTTTCTTCCAAGTTAATGGATGCAGGAGAGATGGTTGCAATGATGGAAGTCTTTGTGCGGCCGCCCAAAGCATCCTGCAGCAGACGAGTTAGTTTTGACTCCCTGAAAAAGGTAAAAATAATAAAGATAAAACTAAATAGCTATGAAAAAGAATCAAACAGAATATACAGGTGACCAAAAGAATTCTCCGTGTTAAATTTGAGAATCTAAAAAGTGTTTAATAAACCATTTGATACAGGTGTCAGTGCCATCTTGCCATGGAAAAATTTAGCTGTAGGGTGGGTGACAGGAGTCACCATGAAAATTTGTTCAGGGCCAGGGTGACTGGGACATCTTGCCATGACTTCACAAAGAGTTTTGAGGTAAACTGACTCAGTGGGTCTTCAGGAAGAGGTTCCTGTAATATTTACAACAGCAAACAAGGGTGGATTGGATAAGATCTAATAACATTGCACATTGGAGGCAAGGAGTCTTGATATCACATGTGTTTGTGAGGGCCAAGCCTACAAGACACACATCCAGGGATTCACCACTCTAGTAAGCCTAATGTCTGGATTTTCTTCAAAGTACCAAAGCAAGACACGCAGATCCAATGGGTTATATATAAAAATATACAACATAAATAAAGAAAAAACGGCCTAGAAAAAAATACATATTATATGCAAACAGTAGTATCTAATTCACTGAACAAAAACAAACCAAACCAATCCAAAATAAAAACTCACCTGTAAGGTACATGAGGAGCCTTCTCCACCAATGAAGTGATCACACGCCCTAGAGTGAGCAGGGACATGTTGATGTTGCCAGCCTCACGTGCACGTTTGTCAACTGCCCCAGATCGGCCAATATTTTCTGACCCAGCCAAGTCAACCAAATGAAGTTTGCCAGTCTGTTGAATATGAAAGATAAAAACAACCTTAGCTTATGTCCAGATAACAGTGGGCACGTTTTAAAATAAAATCATACCATCAAAAAGGATGAATACGACATACAAGCATGAAATTATCAACATAACAATACTTCCACATCATAGGTGGAGAAATCTAACAAGAACATTTCGAAATGATCACAAGTGGAGAAATCTGTACAACTTAGAACCATGAAAATATCAATCTAATAATAAAATGCAGAATACTATATGTCCTAAAAGAGAGCAATCTCTTTACAATTTAGATATAATTATCAGAACATAAATATTAGCATGGGGGTGGCAACCCTGACAACCCACCTTCAAAAGTTCGTCACCATCGACTGTGTTCTCTTTGATGTGAATAGTGACCGTAAAAACAGTGTGAGAGCGACTGGAATGTGCGTTCATCAGGGTAGCTGCAGTCTGGCGTTTGGCTGACCCCTTTTCCAATACACTGTAGACATCACTCTTAGAGCGAACAAGAACCTCTTCTAGACCTTGTATAATGCATGATCCCTTTCGAGCGGAGTCTTCATACAATCTGGAATTATCAAAGTATATATTTTGGTATTTCTAGCATATTCATGATAAATACTCTAAGAAAACTCTTAACATATCAAACTCATGGAAGTGAATGTCAAAACTAGGATTTATTTAGTACAGTGTAAAACTATGCTCACTAAAATATAAATTATTACTTGGCCCATTAACATGGGTTCAGCCAACTCTGCTGTATATAATCCTTAGAAAATACATTGGTACCTAAGACATTTATAGACTTAGTAAAAAAGTGTCTCAACCTATATAAAAAATAGTGAACTACAAATATTTTACACACAGACACACACACAGAGTGTTAGAAGTGTATTATTCCAAGACAAAAAGACAGTCCATCAACTAAAGAGGTATCTACAACAGAACTTGTTTACAGTCTATGTCTCATCAGTATTTTGGGCTGCATAATCAAGTCTGCTAAAATACATGTTAAAAGATTTATCTCTTTAGGAATAAGAATTAGTATCTAGTAACCCTCTGGAGAAAAAAGAAAATGAAAAATAGAAAAGGCACTGCCATATTTCCTCTTGTTAATAATTGAGTTCTCCAAAATACATATGAAATTATGGTTTAGAAAGAAAAAAAGAAGAAACTAGTACTAGATTACGGTTTACATTCACCCAGATAATGAGAGGAAAGTATTACTTAGTATTTTAGACTATCTACACTACAATTTTGATATCATATTCCCATGTTACCAAGTTTAATGATAAAAATAAAGTTCTCTGGTTTTAATCCTAGGAAGGATGGGTAAGACTACATACCTCAGTTTTGACATATCATCATGAGCTGACAGCAAGTCAAACAGTTCCTCATTGTACAGTTCAAGGAATGAAACCCTCATTGTGAACTCCACTTTCTGAATGCGCAGCTCATCAAAGAGGTGATTCACACAGCGAGGAATGATACCTAACAATGGATCCTGAAACAGATTTGATAGCAATCAAAACCATGTATAGATTCTTAAGTAAAAAAAAAAAAAACTGGCATCACTCCTGGGCAAATATTCACCACTGGCCTTGTAAAAAAGTAATTTGAAGATTTCCATCATTATCAATACCTTACACTGAGTAAACTGTATACATCACTACTAGGTCATATTCCATGCCTTTGTAGCAGCTAACCAATCCATTACCTAACACTATTCTAGTTATCTTGACATATACTGGCATTGCTTAGTACAGGTTACATCAACTTTGGTGTAAAAAGCAATGTAAAAAGGTCTACAGAGCTCAACATGAGAGGTAAAAACAACAAATTACCTAGTATAGTTAAAGTAACATTACCTAGTATAGTTAAAGATAAGTGAAGAATCAATTCAAAGAGCTCAAGCACCAAAAAAGATATTATACTCCACAAGATTAACATTACAAGGCTCATTTTTGTTCCTAAACTGAGAGAAAAGAACTTCAGAGTATTACCTCATCCCAAGACATGAGTTCGGAGGTGTGCTCTCCCTCCATGGTAAAGGTCTTTCCTGTGCCAGTTTGTCCATAAGCAAAGATTGTGCAGTTGAATCCACTTAACACTTCTTCTACTGAATTTTTTGCCACTGCTTTGTAGACATCAATCTGAAATATAATAAAACTTTTGAACTAAAGCATACAACTTATTTAAAGACAACTATAAACAATACCAAATTGAGACTTAAATCTCACATTCATATAGAATTTCAGAATAGTCCTCAATTAAAAAAAGGACATCAAACACACAAAAAACTCACTTGTTTTGATTCCGGTCCAAAGACTCTGTCAAACGTGAAGGTCTTTGTGAACTTATCCAGGGGTCGTTCCCTCACAATAATTTCTCGGTTCTGTTGGCACTCCACTGCAGAAAATGACTTTGAATTCTTCTCCATACTGTTCATAGGCCTGAAAAAGGTGATTAACACTGTTGTAATGTGCTGTGTTTTGCTACATTTGAAACATATCTATGAGAAGATTCACATCTCCCCATCAAAGATCACACCTAAAGAAACTCAAGATCCTTTAACCTGCAGGATGAAAACTATATCAAATATACCCTACAGTTTAATACAGGATACAAAAAATACAATAGAAAATGAAACTGAATGGTAAACTGCAACTGCAGTCGCAGGGGAAACATTATATCTATCTAAATTTAGATCATAAAATGGAAACAAAATAACAATAAAAAAAAACAGAGGGAGGAAATGGTTATCAAAAGGAATAAATCTATGCACTAGATTCTGAAATTTGTGTGTTAAAAGGGAATTGATAGGATACACTTTTCATTAAAAATATATATTACATTTAGCATCAACAACCTTTAAAGATACAAACTATCTGTGATACACCAATGTAGGGATTCTAATCTGAAGTCTAACAATATAATGGGTCACTGGCAAGCAATCATCACCTATGAACCACTAACAAATATTTTCTAGCATGACAGAGCCAGGACTGGTTCTTTAAACCTAGGTTCCAGTTAACTCATACAACTCTAGAACCACTTGAATCTGGGATTATTACCCTATCAACCTGGCCAAAGCACGATCTCTGGGGAACTATAAATGAAAGACCTACAGCATTACTTGCCTAGATATTCCTAAACTTTCATGGCCAATGATGATCAACAAGTTTGTTCAATATAGAATGTTTTGATTTGAGCTTGGATGTACCAGGGGGTGTGTCCTGATAATGTAACCAAGATGGGAGGTTTGGCAGCCAGAAGTGGGTAAACCTGAGAGGTAGAAGTACCAGGGAAGTTTATAAACAGTATCTTGCCTGACTGAACATAACAGGGTCAATAGCCTTTGCCCTACTGGACTGTAATTATCCATTTTCTCAAGTGATTACAAAAAGGAATGTGTATATATATAAATGACAAGGATATTAATCTGGCATATTCTTCTCCTTTGGAACAATCCACCTCCTCCCTTGGAACCGCAGCTAATAAGATGTACTACAGATTCGACCCCAAAAAATCAAACTAAACTCAAACCTGACGAGATCAAAATCTAAATCTAGACCTAAAATGACCTGAAATAAATCTAGATCCAAAATTAACAAGTTATAGAATAAATTACGACCCAAGCCTACTCTTCCTGAGAAGCTGACATCATTATTTCCTATCTAATGGAGTTTATATAGGCCTACTTATCAGTGAATTATTGAAGGAAATTTACATACTTCTATTTACTTAAAATATGATGTTTACGAATAGGAATTTACTTACAAATCTACTTCCTCACTTACTATAGGCTGCGAGGCCTCTAGAATATTTATATTATTTTAAAGAAACACGAAGATAAAGAATTAAATACTTATTATCTCTTGTCCATTAATTATGCTTGTTGCGTGCATTTATTTCAATTAAGGAATATTAACATTTAGCGAAGAGTTCATGGAAGGTAAATACTGAAATTCTCGCCACCTCCGATTGAAGTTTTAAAACATGGACTATTAAAACCTCTTATTTCTCTTACCTGCATCTTACAAAGACCTTGATATTTTGTCCGCTTGATCCCTTGCGGGGGTTCTTCCTTTGCATCGCCGGACTGGCCATTATTACACACTAAAACACACAAAAATCACAAATAAAATAGGGTGGACGCTAGACGCCGTTCTCGCTTCGTCCGTTTGAACTGAGGTTGTGATGGCTTTAAGTTGCGTTGGCCAATCAGCGCGCAGCTCTCGGCCTCCGGCGACTGTGATTGGTTGCGGAGATGTACTCGGAGGGATACGGTCTTTTGGTATTTCCGACTTTTAAATCGGTTATCGTTTTCTACTTTGTGTGTTCCCTTGTATTTGTATCTATTGTAATGGAACTACATGTTATAAAAAAATGGAAAAATAATGGAGGTATTATTGAGTAAATTCTTTGTGATCAAGGCTCGGCGTCGATTTATAGTTAGGTTCGTTCGAGGATACGAACGCAGGTCGCACGACTTTTAAATCAGTTACTAGTTTTTCCTTTATTTATCTATTTATATTTTTATGCATGGTCATTATGGTAGCCGCTGAGTGACACATTATAGACGTTTGGGATGCATGTAGACTGTTTCGAATTAATTTACTGGTTTATTTGAGAAAGTACTCATAAAAATACCACATAACACATAGGCCTTCGGTTACAGGTAGCTCTGTTGCCTTTTGATCCCAATTTTAAACCAAATATAGACACATTTAAATATAATCCATACCCATAAGCATATCAGACACATGCAATATCTACGGATTTCGGAGTAATAATTTAAATAGAAAATGCTAACGATTATAAAGCAAAGGACAGCTTATCAGCATTCTTTAAAACTGCACTGTTGCAAAATATCGGTTTTCATTTTGGTCAAGACATAATGGAATGTCGGAAGATATTTTGTTCTCGGATCAGTTTCCTGAAAATGTATATATCAGAAGTTTTAAGATACCGACTCTAAGCCATCTAACGTGAACAGCGATATATTCCTGTTAATGCACTACAGTCTCATGTTATATCATATACTATATGATTATGAGCATACTGATTGTGTTTTAGGTACTGACAAGACATTTAATAAACCCATTTCGGTCTGAGAATGCATATATATATATATATCAGTCTGATGTATCTTTTAGTCTATATCTGTCTACCTATCTATCCATCTGTGTGTATGTGCGCGCGCGCGTGTGTGTGTGTGTGTGTGTGTGTGTTCGTGTGTGCGTGTGTGTGTGTGTGTGTGTGTGTGTGTGTGCGTGTGTTCGTGTGAGTGCGCGCGCGCGCGTGTGTGTGTGTGTGTGTGTGCATCCGCGCAATCTGATGCGGGTGTAAATTGTTTAAAATATTCTTAGGCCTTTTAAACTGCGATCCGGTTAGCATAAACAGTGGGTCAAGAATTACACGTCAATTTTCTGGTAAATTCGAAAATATACCCTACAACCGAAATGGATTTCAGATCCAAGTATTCACATGAACAGAACCATCACAGTTGACAGGAAAATCAATAAAAGTGAGCAGATACTTCAGGTTTCATCCATACGCCATTTTAAACAAAAACAATGCAAATAAACATATAGATAAAACATATATTAATAAGTAGAAGCTACAACGGTAAAATATTCATATAGAAAGGAATATAAAACACGAGAGCTTTTACGACAGAATATTGAGGGATCCTCTCTATAAAGACCTAAGAAAAATATACAAAGGCATAAGCAATCAAAGTACAACAAGAAATAAATGAATAAAAGCAACAAACCCGATAATCCACAAGAGAAGAAATAAGGGGAATAATATGTATTAAGAAAAGTGATAACTAGACACCCCGTATATGAAGGTTGTATAATATATGATCGGAGAAATAGAAAATGGTATATTTTTTCTGTAGAAACTCAAAGGGCTTACCTACAATAATTCACTGATACTAATGCACCGAATCGGGTATCATTAACAGATGAATGCATAATAGATTTGTCAGCTTCATCACTCCTTGAATTATGTGTAACAGAATTTCTCTCTTCTGAAACACTACAAAACGAAGCCAGGAGGATTTTTTTTTTTCATGTTCCTCGCTGGACGGGACTAGGCAACTTCAGGGCAGAATCTAACCTATCTGCTCGTTAGAAGCTAAAAATAGAAGAAACCGCGGCTTGGTATGTGAATATGGGCCCCACCTTCCTTTAAGCCAATATTTTCAAAGACTTCATAATGGCTCATCTCTCCAGATCCTTTTCTCCCCATTCCCTGTATTCCAAAAACACACCTTAACAGAACATAGCCTCCGTCATAAACAACAGACAGTTAACAAATCCCTTAGGTAGAAATAAACACAATGCGCAAACTACATTTATTGAAAATGAAATCGTTTCGAAATTCCTCTTCAGGAATCCAGATGGAATCCAGGATGATTTCGAAACAGTTCTCATTTTCACTAACCCTTGTTGGTGCATTATGTGATTTTCTGCCATAGTATCAACACGGTTGAAGGCTCTACCATTCCCCAGTTCTTTAGTAGCTCTTTACTGATGGGTTGCTTGTCTCAGGGAGAGTGGGCACTCGGGGTCGGCAGTCCTCTGTACATACTTCTGGGCATCCTAGAGACTACCTGACAACTACTCCACTCTATAAACTGAGCTCTCTGCAATGAACAAAACAATATCGTATGTTTTCACCACAGACACCCCTAACAAAAAAATCGACTGACAATCTCTACCTGATCACCTCCATTTTTGCTAACCTACAGACACATTTCTGGTATCTCTTACATTCAGTCACATTGACAGAGCAGGGAATGGAGAATCAAATTGTGCAGCGTAATCAGCCACCCTTTATGCGAACATCTATCCTCACTTAACATTCCCTATGAGCCACCTTAAAGCAATCACTAGAAAACAGTTAACAAAGCTGTGTGTAACTAAAACATGCTCTGGGTTCAAAGACACTCACCGTCTGACAAGTTCGTACAAAGACATTAGAGTATATAAGCCCCACTAAGCTTCTATTGCAAAGCACGCCCCCCCCCCCCCCCCCACCCCCCCGAGGCAAAGCGGTCATCCTCCATTGCTTGAGGTTTTGATGCATCTGCAAATGGGAGAACTCGGAGAAAGTCCCACAGGAATGCAATTGCAACACCGTCAGTAATGAACCGCCACTACGCAATCTCCTGTGGTGCAATTGCAGCCAGAGCAGCCGGCCACCAGCGTATAGGTTTCCTCCCATTTCAACAACTGCATTAGCTCAGTCATTTCTAAAGATGTTATTCAACAAGCATTTCAACAAAAGCAATATCGAGGAGCTCTTTGCGACCATCCCCTCTCTCAGGTTGCGAGATACATCGACTTTTTCTATACATGCATATTCAACAACCTACTAGTATTGCTCTCGTCAATTCTATTTTATTTCTATTTTCTCTATTTTTAGTTTATTTGTATACATTTTTTATTTATTTTTAATTTCCCACAGACACGCACTTACGGTTGTTTCATTCAAGCCAAACTTTAAGAAAATATACCTGAGGCAATATAACAAAAATAAATGCCTTACTAATTAAGAAAAGTGTCTGCATTATAAAAAACGACGACTAATAAAGAAA
>NC_061820.1:33679350-33684350 GCF_019202785.1 Penaeus chinensis | reverse complement strand
TTATGGCATTGAACTGTTTGTCGATTTGGTCACTGCTTAGATCTTCGTCACTGAGAAGTGATTATCTGTTTTGGATGTTGAGGTTAAATTCTATCGCCTGGTCTTCATGTTGCGGTTGTCCTTTGAGCTTATTCCCTTTCCTACTGAGGTGTAATTCAATTCATTCTGTGGTCGCTACCAACATTTACTTTATTCTTAAATTCCATATTTATTTTTTACTATATCGCGCCTGTTTGAAATTATGAAGTTAATCTCGTTTTTTGGTGACAGATGTCGACTTCCATGTCCACTTTCACTTTAGAGTTTTTTTTTTGGAAAATGTATTCATGATATTGAGTGATAGAGCCTCAAGCAAAATCGATTAGTATTTGTCCCTTGGCATTTCTGGTGTAAACACATGTATCTTCTTCCATCTCTTTGAAATGAGCGAAATGAACGCGGGATGCCTGTAAAAGTTCCGCATTTTTTTTTAGACGTCCCCCAAAAATGTGTGTAATCAACGTTGTCAGTAAACATCGATTTGATGGAGGCACGTTAGACCTTCCTCGAACTTTCCCGCAACTCACATCGCGCGTCGGTTCATTGGTCGCCGCTGCGCCTTCCTTTTTCCCAGTAAAGGTTCGAGTCTCTTTCATAAACGAGGTCCTTTGTTTCGATGTCTCTAGGGCATGATTCACTCTATTTCTCTCTCTCTCTCTCTCTCTCTCTCTCTCTCTCTCTCTCTCTCTCTCTCTCTCTCTCTCTCTCTCACACACACACACAAATATGCATATATATATATATACACACACAATATATTTACAGTCTATATATGCACACACACACACACACACACACACACACACACACACACACACACACACACACACACATACACACACACACACACACATATATATACATATATATATACATATATATATATACACATATATGTGTGTGTGTGTGTGTGTGTGTGTGTGTGTGTGTGTATGCATGTATGTATATATGTTTATATAGGTGTGCTTTGTATACATATAGCAAATAGTCATATCTGAAGTGACGTAATAGAAACAAGAGGAGATTCCCGAAGAAGCTGATAACTAAACATAATCTGATCACGTTTCAAAAACGACTGAATAAGATGCATTCTGAATGGACGAACTAAAACAAGTAAATGACCACGAAAAATTCGCTTCACAATACAGAAATAAAAAAGAAGTCAAAATTGGATTAGGACTGAACATATACTGCAACTAGACAAGAAGATAATGCATAGGTAAATGATCGATTAACTGGACACAAAAAAATACGTAGTAAAAATGTTAGAATTGCAAAACAATGATGATGCTATGGTAGAAAAAAAAAACATCACTTATACCCAAAATAAGTTTATAAAAACCGTGAGCTAACTGTTTCAGAATTCTCTTTCATCTTATCTTTAAGTCTGAAGAGCTAAGGCAGAGCAAGGAAAATAAAAGGGAGAAAAGAGAAAAGCATGGCACGAGAAGACGAGGTGGAAGGTAAAGAAAGGAAATAGAAATATTAGCTGGCAACACATGTCAGAAATTAGCAAAGGCAGAGAATCACAGAGGGAGTTGGTAATACTTTTGTTTTTCACTGGTGGTATTGTGATAATAAATGTTTTTTTTTTGTTTTTTTTTACGATGCTGTATATAACGCCAGACAGAGCGCCGGAATGTGGACTAAATGACCTTATTTTGATTTAAATCTCAATATGAAAGGTTTTATGATGTCGTTAAAGTGAACCTCATTTCACAGAAAGTTCTTTGCGATGAATCACTGTTTTTATAACTCTTAATAAGATAGAATTATAATATAAACACGAAAGATTTAAGTTCGTAGATAATCATTATAAACTTAACACATTTTTGTCTACCATTATTCTTTTCTATTCTTTGGGTGCTTTAATAACGCCTCCCTCATTAACATACCTAATGAGATGCTTTTTATTAAACCTATTTATAAGTTTAATACAAATGCAATTGGGAAGTCATATTTTTTTTTTTTTTTCATCAGCAAAACCAATAAAAATGCTTCCAAATTACGTTCTAATGATCTTATGATAAAAAAAAAAAAAAAAATCCTCAACGTCATGCTTGCTTATTTATCTCTACAAATACCCGCAAGCAGGTGACACAGAGACCCTGAATAACATTGACTGACAAACATCTAGAGTATTAATAGACACAAAGATAGGTATATAGACAGACAGAAACACACACACACACACACACACACACACACACACACACACACACACACACACACACACTCACACACACACACACACACACACATACACACACACACACATACATACACACACAAACACACACACACACACAGGTAGATAGATAGATAGATAGAGAGAAGAGAGAGAGAGAGAGAGAGAGAGAGAGAGAGAGAGAGAGAGAGAGAGAGAGATACAAAATGATAGGTACTGTAGATATTCTGCAGAGTAGATAACTGATAGACACAGACACATGTGTAGCTTGAACGTTGCTATGATTTGCTTGAATGCGTAAGTTGCATGCTTGAGAGAAGACGATGCAGAACTAACAATTAAACAGCACTGTGCAATTCAGTCGATTGCTTTCTGTTGTACTTGGATCTGGTAATATTGAGTTAATCGTATATAGATAAGCAATTCAGAAGAGTTGATATTCAAAAATCTAAAATTCATTGTACAATGATTGATCTATCTATATATGCACACACACACACACACACACACACACACACACACACACACACACACACACACACATATTTATTTATCTATTTATCCATATGTATATATATATGCATATATATATATGTATGTATGTATGTATGTATGTATGTATGTATGTATCTATGTGTCTATCTATGTATCTATGTATCTATCTATCTATCTATCTATCTATATATATATATGTACATAAGCTCAGTAAATGAAACACTAATTCCGTAGTGTCATGTTCGTTCACAAAACTTTGTAAACAGGCTGATAACCAGTCCGTCAATAGTCCCAATTAAATTCGCGAATGATTTTTGGTTTGTAAAGGTCGAAATCCTAGTAGTGAAAATGATCTATTTTTTTTTTTCTATTTTTTTTAGCTGTTAATTCTTCTGATTGCTCATTTGTTTCATTTAATGAGAGTTAACCAGTGGGTGTCGGAGATGAATATGAATAATAGAAAATCATGAATAAAATCAAATGAATCATGAATAAAAGAAGCACAACTGTACGTTCGCATTTATTATATGTAGTGGATCCTTACAGCTAAACCATCTAACTGGCGAAGATGCAATTTAGATGGTATAATTATTCTCATTGTTACCCAGCCATCCAAACTGCACTAAATGTTGTTAAAAGGAACAAAACGTAATTAAGAACGATGGAAGATGCAGCTCCTCGCTCTCTTGGGGCTTTGATTTTATTCACGATGTAATTAGGTTTTTTTTCTCCTTCTTCTGCTTCTTCTTCTTCTTCTTCTTCTTCTTCTTCTTTTTCTTCTTTTTCTTCATCTCCTTCTTCTACTTCTTCCTGTTCTGTGTGTTTTGCTTGGCTCTTTCCTCCTCCGGTTCCGTTTTCTTCGTCCGATTCCTCGTTTTCCTCGCCTTTTGCCTTATCCGTGCTCTCTTCTCCCTCTTCTTCGTCTCTTTCCTCCTCTTCTTCTTGGGGAATGTTTTCGTTTTCTGAATCGTTATCCTGTTCTAGTGGCACGATCTCGACAATGTGGTGTTCAGTGTGGTCGTCGTCTGTCACGTGTTCTTCGGCGTGGTCGTACTCACCAGTAGGATGATGTTCTTCTTGTTCACTTTCGGCAGGTTCTGTCTTCGTAGACTCTGAATGTTCAGCCCCATGTTCTTCAGTATGTTCGGCGTGTTCTTCTTCCTCATCCATGCCGTGACTGCTCCCAACGTGTTCCGTATGGGTTTGTTCTTCGCCTTGCTCTCCATCGTGTTCACCTGCCTGTTCTCCAGTGCCTTTCTCCTCCTCAATGTCATCCTTCTTGTGACTATGTGGCTTCGGTCTGTCGCAGTGGCTGTAAGGACCGACGCATGAGGAATAGGCCATCACATGCGCCACATATGTTTGCTCGTGAATGCGGTGGAAGAGGTGTGCCATGGGACCTGTCAAGGGAGGGAGAGGGGAGGGGGGGGTAAGGCCGATTAGAAGGTGTATGTTGGATGTTACTTTTTACTCATTTGTCCTTTCTCTGTCTCTTTCTGTTTGTTTTGTTCTGTCTCTTTCGCTTTCTCTCTCTCTCTCTTTCTGTTTGTTTTGTTCTGTCTCTTTCGCTTTCTCTCTCTCTCTCTTTCTCTATCTTTCTTTCTTTCCCCCCCTCTCTCTCTCTTTCTTTCTTTCTTTCTTTCTTTCTTTCTTTCTTTCTTTCTCTCTCTCTCTCTCTCTCTCTCTCTCTCTCTCTCTCTCTCTCTCTCTCTCTCTTTCTCACTCTTTCTTTCTTTCTTTTTCTCTTTCTCTCTCTCTCTCTCTCTCTCTCTCTCTCTTTCTCACTCTTTCTTTCTCTCTCTCTCTCTCTCTCTCTCTCTCTCTCTCTCTCTCTCTCTCTCTCTCTCTCTTCCATTCTCTCAAAAATAACAACAAAGACAAAAACGTAATCCAATTAAACACAATCAACCGTATGAAAAAAAAAAGAAAAACAAAATGAAAGGACGAAAACAATATAACAAACAAATAACTCTAAAAACTAAAGGATATAAATCAGAAAAAAAGATAAATAAACCAATCAGTGTAGAAAATAGGGAGTAACAAAACCTGCCCCAAAGATGCCCGGAAACCTCTTACCAACAGCAAAAGCAGCCACGTCCTCCCCGCCGTGCGTCTCCTCCCCGAAGACCGTGGGGACGGCTGCAAGAGGTTCAAAGTCCTTATCCTTCGTGTCCACGCCGGTCAGGTTCCGACGCATCACCTGAGGAAGAGGGGGTACGGTAAGGACAACGATCATGGTAGTAAAATGGTAATAGTAGTAATGGTAGTAATAATATTG
>NC_061820.1:33631850-33646850 GCF_019202785.1 Penaeus chinensis | reverse complement strand
GAGAGAGAGATATATGAGAGAATAAAATGCAAATCATGTTGCAACATGTGGAAACTGGAGTGAATTTTTTTTTTTTCTTATATATATATATTCTTTCTTATTTTGTTGCCTCTTCAGAGTGGGTTCATTTTAGATGGAGGGTTAGCTTTCTTTTTTCTTCCTCTCTCTCTCAATATATGTGTATCTATAGATAAACACACACACACATGTGTATATATATATATCTATAGATAGAATGATAGATATAGATATATGCATATATATATAAATAGATATATAATCGTATATATATATATATATATATATATATATATATATATATATGCATGTGTATGTATATGTATGTGTATATGTATATATATACATATACCCGTACATATACGTATACATACATACATACACACACACACACACACACACTCATATATATATATATATATATATATATATATGTGTGTGTGTGTGTGTGTGTGTGTGTGTGTGTGTTTCCGACAGATTTCTGTACACATTCTCAAGAAAACAATATTTTTCCCCTTCTATTTCCACACCCTCTTTACTTTCCGCTCACTGTCGCCGTTTCAGTCCTTTCTTCCTTGAACGCTCCCTATATTTCTTTCTTTATCTCTCTTTCTCTCCTCCATGTCTCAGCACAGATTCAGTTTTTTTCTTCTTATCCATCTTATTTATCGTTTCCTCCCCATCCCTCTTTTTCTCCTCTTTCCCTCGTCTCCCCTTTCTTTTCTCCTCTTTTTCTCGTCGTATCCGTTACATCTTCGTATCCCTAAAAAATACCTCGCACTAACAAGACCTCCCACATAGGCCTATCAAATGGCGGATAAACCATCCAAGTTTTATTACATTTTACTAACCCAATATTTCTTTTATATTCCACCTACTCGTTCGGACGAGGCAGAAGAAAAAAAAAATACAAAGTGTTCGGATCGTCTGGTTATATGCTGGCTTCGTAATTCGAATAGGCTTACGAAATGTTGATGGTGATGGTGTTGAAAAAATATAGTAAAGATTAAGATATTGACAATAATAATGATAATTATGATATTGAAAGAATAAAATCATGTCATTGTTACTGCTGCCATTGTCATTACTATTATAAGCATCACCGTCATCCTTGATATTGCTACCACTTACTCTTAATATTACTGTTATTACTACTACTATCATCATCATCCTTATAACTATCACCAGTGCTACAACAACACTGCTTTTATATACATATATATATATATATATATATATATATAGATATATATATGTGTGTGTGTGTGTGTGTGTGTGTGTGTGTGTGTATGTATATACATACACACACACACACACACACATATATATATATATATATATATGTGTGTGTGTGTGTGTGTGCGTGTATGTGTATGTGTGTATGTGTATGTGTATGTGTGTATGTGTATGTATGTGTGTGTGTGTGTGTGTGTGTGTGTGTGTGCACACGTGTTTTGATAATAACAAATACCATAACAAGGGTACATTAAACAAAATCGACCTGGTTGTGCCTTGGAATATTTTCTCTCACAGCATATTTTGTAAAACCTCCACAATGGCAGGCAGCTGCCCGTCCATACTAAGTAGTTTCTTTCCCTGCGTACATAGGTATCCCTGATTCTAGAACAACAGAAACAGACATGGCCCTTAACAACTCCAGATCATTAGAATGACCTTTCTTTTGCAATAGTACATGTTAAGCTGGTTATCCCCATCCAGATAGTTGACGTTGAAATCATCCTATTTTTCGAGTTTGAAAGAGACAGCACTCTGGATTTTGAAATAAGTACAATTCAATCAGCTTTCGACATGTGTACTCCCGGAGAGAGAGAGAGAGAGAGAGAGAGAGAGAGAGAGAGAGAGAGAGAGAGAGAGAGAGAGAGAGAGAGAGAGAGAGAGAGAGAGAGAGAGAGAGAGAGAGAGAGAGAGAGAGAGAGAGAGAGAGAGAGAGAGAGAGAGAGAGAGAGAGAGAGAGAAGCTTAACCAAACAGTAAAAAAAAAGAAAAAAAGAAAGAAAGAACGAAAATACCCAGTCTTCTGAGCGTAAACAAATCGCTTCTCTCGACACTTATGGCCGCTAACTGCAGAGTAACCTCGAGAAAACTCCTTATAGTCGAAACACGAATAAAACTTACGATACAGAATTAGGGAATACTGAGGAAAATGATACAGGGTAAAAGTTTAGTGGTGTTATTATTATTATTATTATTATTATTATTATTATTATTATTATTATTATGGTGCTATTATTGTAATTCATATCGCTGTCTCTTTTTTATCATTATTGGTATCCCCTTGTTATTGTTTTAATGGTGTCATTATCATCATTTCCTTTCTTGTATATACAGGTCCATTAATAATAAACAACGTTTATGTAACAGTAGTTATTTTTATTACATATATCGTCATTATTTAAAACAAAAAACTGATAATTTTCGTGTGATTACTATGACCAATATTATCATCATTATTATTATTACTATTATTATTATATTATATCCCCATTAGTATAGTCATTAATTATTCAAAGTTTTCATTGTCGTAATTCTAATCATATACTAGAAATAGCAGTTATAATGTAGATGATGATTGATGATGATTATGATAACTGAAGGTTGTTGATAATGATTACTGATGATGATGATGATGTTGATTGATGGTGATAATGATTGATGCATGCTGATAATGATGATAATGATAATGGTATTAATGATAAATGGTTGTTCATAATGATGATGATGACGAGATTATGATACTGTGATAATAATGATGATAATGACTGATTGATGGTTGACAACGACGACGACGATGATGACAGTGGTGATAACCTAGTAATAACAATATTAATTACCATTGTTATCTGGTTGTTACTAGAACCTTTTATTTTTTACTGCAATTGTTAGTTTAACATTATCACACTGTTGTTGATTGTGTTAATTATCATTATCACATTGTCGTGCTCTACATTATCATTATTATTATAATTACCCTTATCACCCCCAGTCATGATTGATCAGTATCATCATGACAGCCATTATCGTTATCATTGTATGTGGAATAATTATTATAGAGTAGTTACGATTGTTAGAATCATTATTATTACCAGTATTATTATCATTATCGTAATCATCATCATTATCATCGTATAGATCAATATTATCAACTGAGTATCATCATGGCAATCATTATTATAATAACTGTATCATCTTTCTTTTATAGCGTAATTATAATTATCATTATCATTATTAGCATCGCTAGAATACTAACGGTACTCTATCATTAGTTCCTGAAAACAGAACAAGCATAAGCGATCAGTAGTAATGACACTGCCTTGTTTTCAATAGCGTTAAAATAACACTGTCATTACTAACACTACGCTGGATAATATACCAATAGCTCTCCCTCAGTTCTCTGTAATGATACCGTTTCGCGTTATCGGTTTAAGCTCCATAAATTCCCGAAGGATCGTTTGCAGTAATGGTCATTCCAGACTGCGGAAGGTCGTGGAAATCTTTGTAACAGCCCTTGGGTAGAACTGTGTAAGAGAGTTTCTGTGTTGATTCCGAATTCTGATTTTGTAACAGTAACTGGTGTGGGAATGGAAATGGGCTTTCATCCTTCAGTTTCTAGAGTATGTTTTCAATTATTTGGGTTGTTAAGACGTTGCTTGACTAAATGGATTTTCAAGAACATTAGAACGATTAAATCAAGGTTGTAAAAAAAAACGTGTATTCATCAAGTGAGCAATGACATAAAACACAGAGAAAATAATAAACGACGATTTTCCTCTATATGTGAACAAATATAAACCTTTTGGGAACTATTAATGATTTTGATTGATAAAAAGGCTTTATAAATAATTCATTAATGGACAAATATATGGTAAAATATTTACTGAAATATCATCAATTACCTAAATAAAACATGTGAAGGTTAGAGGCCGTAACGAACTTCTCGATGAATAGTTACGCAGCGTCTAAATTACACGTTTATATTACTGTGTAAAAAGGATTAATCTCAACTATTTAAAAAAAAGGATGTAATCTACAATAATTTATAGCAGCAAAAATACAATAAAATATATCAAGGTAATGAAAAGGGAACACAAAAGTAACACACTGAATGCCTTCTTAACGTAAACCTTAGAACAAATGTCAGCCTCACTATCCTTCATTACATTGTGTCAATTATTAGCAAGTTCTTTGTTTGCTGATGATCTCAAATTATCTGGGTAATTAACTTGTTTATTTATCGATACGTACTGTTTAAGCCAGTGTTCCTTAACTTTTTTTGGCCTCGACCCTGAACATGTACATTTTCAACCTGGAAAACCTCTGGGCAAGAAAATAACTTCAGAAAACCATTGATCATTCGTAGTTTTAATCGGAGAACTCAACAGTTCTAACTCTAAGTCTAATATTTGTTTAATTTGTTTAATATTTGTTTGCTGGTACGGGAGCATGAAAGACAGGCATCCTGCAAATGTAAACTGATTTATAACAAGGTCCTTCTTTGGGTGATAAATTTGCGAGAGGGAGAGAGAGAGAGACAGACAGAGGGAGAGAGGGAGAGAGAGAGAGAGAGAGAGAGAGAGAGAGAGAGAGAGAGAGAGAGAGAGAGAGAGAGAGAGAGAGAGAGAGAGAGAGAGAGAGAGAGAGAGAGAGAAAGGTGCATATCTACCCTTTTCTTTCTCTTCACTTCTCTCTTTTTATCCAACACAACGACTAATGAACGAAAGATTACACCATGCTTCAACTGATAGCTGTTTACATGAATACATTTGTGGACGTACAACGACCGTGCATTAACGGGGTTTCATACACATGCATTTTTCATCACTTCCCTCTACAGTTAGTGTCACTCGAAAACTAGGACGGATCGTGGCCATGGAAATGTGCTGCGATTTTCTCCAAGTGTGACAAAGGCCTCTGTGGAGTTTTCAGCCGGAGTTGAGACCCTCTGGGTTAAGCCATCGGTACAGTTAGTGAGATAACCCTAAGTCATAGGCGCTGGTGCTAATGCTGATAAAACGCAGTGTTGTTGAAAGCGTCTCATGAGGACACCCAGATGAGTCATAGACATAAGTCGTTTGTTGTTAAGGACATTTTCCAGAATAGTCAGACAAAAAAATCTCGGAGTCAAAGACTTTTTCTGTCGAAGACTTTTTTTTTGTCAAAGACATTTTGAGGACTATGAACTTCCATGAATATCGCCCCTGACCTTTCTATTTACAGCCAAAGATTTAAAAATAAAATTGCAGTGTGGAAACATTCTTTTGTATTTAAAGCTTCCTTCTACATGTCGCAATTAACGACGTTTGTTAGTTTTGTCTGTCACTTCGAACATCGTTAATGATAATGGTACTAAAAGTTGCAAATAGTATATTAATGCGTCTCTTTCTAGTATAATTATGTATAAACGTCTCGATATCACATCATTAGATTCTTCTTCATTCACTCTCATGTGTTCCCCATTTGTCATAATGAATTCCAAGGTTTGGTTGAAATAGAATATGTTCAGTTTCGAATAAATTAAATTAAATAAACAAAAATAAAATCAATGTTAAAGGTTTAGGTAAGGTTAGTCACCGAGGAACATATGGGCTGCAATCAACATAAGGAATCAACAGTTGGCATGTGACACCCTTCTCATTCATGGCATTGCTTTGAACCACCAAGCGCTAATTGGGGGTTCAGCAGGATAATTGGTGCGTGAACCATTACCTGCTTACGTGATGTATGTCCTTTGATAATGCATTTTTTTTTTTTTTTTTTTTTAACTCGTCTGGCACACACTGCTTGTTTCCTTGAAGCAGACTGGTCTTTGGCTCTTCCTACGCACCATGCTGTCTGTTAGTGCTGCCTGCTCTGTTCCCCTGGCTAAAAAAAAAAAAAAGAAAAAAAAGAGAAAAAGAGAAAAAGAAAAAAAATGAAGAAAAAAAGAAGTAAAATCCAGAGGACCCTAAAATCTGAAAAAATAGAAAAAAAGAAAAAATAAATAAAGAAGAAGAAAAAAAAAAAAAAAACAATCCAAAGGACCCCAAAATCTGGCAGGGCCATACCCTACGCACCTCAATTCCCATTTCGTTTGTGACCTCGATATATTCCTCGTCTTAACACACAAACAGAAAAGAGATGCTTGTTTGGAGTAAACACTAATAGTATTTCTTCTTCTTTATGGTTTGCGAAGTTCTAGCTTCGCCCGGGCCTTCTAAATATGGCCCAGCCTGTGTCAGCTTTTTACGGCTGTCTCATTGAGTTGTCTGACACTCGGTGCTTACCGTGGCGGCGTGATTGCCAGCAGGCGCTCCTGCCGCCATGGTGTAAGCATTTCGCATAGCCTCTTTACCAGCACGGCGGCTGTTGTGGGCGGTCCCTGTCTCAGGAATTGTGTATGGTCACAATTTTCTAGGTAGTGGACTAGCGTGGCGTTCGGCTCGCCGCAGTGCTTGCAGCACCTTTCATCGCGTTCGATTGTTGGGATAATCTGCCTTGCACAGTGGTAACCTAGGCGCATTCTGTGAAGAATGACTTCGGTACCTCTGTTGCTTACTTCAGAGAGTGCCAGTGGTTCATAGCCTGTGGCGTCTGAGTACCAGCTGGCCGAGGGGGAGGTTCTCGTTTCCTCTCTGTGGAGCTGCTGTAGGAAAGTACGACCGACCAAGGCACACCATGAGTACTTTTCGGCTCGGTTTTATCGTCATGGGATTTGGGGGCATACCCCTGCCAGCGACGGCTAGTCTGTCAGCAAGCTCGTTCCCTCTGATGCCGATGTGGCTTGGGACCCAGTTGATTATAATTCTTCTACCCTGAGCAAGAATTCTCTATGCCATTGTGAGAATCGTGGTCAGTAGGTAGATGTTGTCTGTGGGTGAGCTGTGCTGAAGACAGTCAATGGCTGCCCTGGAGTCTGTGTGTATGACCACGTGTCCTTCCCTTAGGGACGCATGGCCTAGGGCTCCCATGATTGCAACTGCCTCTACCTGTAGCGAGGAGGCGTTGTCTGTTACCCTCATGGATCGCGTGGCATCCCTTGCTGCAAAGCCGGCGTCTGCAGTGTGGCTCAAGGGATCAATCGATCCATCCGTGTAGTATGTTCTACTACCCGGAGGAGTGATGGCTGCAATGACCCTGTGGGCTTCTGCCTTTAGGCTAGGCATGGGGTATAGGCTCTTTTTCATTGACAGGCTCATTATGTTGAACTCTATCAGGCTCAGTGCCCACGGCGGGGGGCTTCGGCAAAGTCGGGGTGGGGGGAGTCCATGCCCTTAGCAAGAAGCTGTTCTTTGAGCTGATGGCGTATCAACACCCTGGCTGTATGAGACAGCCAGGAGTTGTTTGCAAAGAGCTCGTTGTCTTGTTCGAGGCATCTGACTAATTTTTATCTTAGGCTTGTGTTCCTGGGAGCCTGGATGACCTTTGACAGGAATTGTGTTGCCATTAGATCGATTCGTGAGTCCAGGGGGAGAAGGTTTGCCTCCATCAGGAGGTTGAGGACCTTCGTCCACCTCGGGGCACCCAGAATGATCCTGGCAGCTTCATTTTGGACTGTTTTTTAATTTGTCTGTGTGCTTTTTCTTTGCGGCAATTAGAGCAACTGAGGCATAGTCCACAATGGGCCGGACAGCATGTACATAGAATGATCTTAGTACTTTGTGTCTGGCCCCTACGCGTCTCCCAGTCATTGCTCTCATGACGGACAGTCTTGCTTTGATTTGGTCAACCAGGTACTGGACCTCCTTATGGAAGGAGAGGGTCCGGTCTATCCTTACCCCTAGGTATAGGTAGTCCTGGACCCATTCTAATTCCACTCCCTGGTTTTTCAGTCTTATGCCTGAAACTCTCTGTCTCAGAGCCATAGCTTTGGATTTGGCTGCAGAGATCTTTAGTCCTGTCCTACAACACTCCTCTGACACGAGGTCCAGACAACGCTGGGCTTTATTCTGGCTGCGTGGTCTAGTGGAGGTGATAGCGAGATCGTCTGCATACGAGATGATCTTGCACCCCACTGGGAGGTTTATGTTGAGGATGCAGGACATTAAAGTGTTGAATAGGGCTGGACTGAGAACCCCACCCTGTGGCGTTCCATTTCCGAGTGGCATGGGCTGCGATAGGTGACCCTGGAATTTGACATTGGCAGTCCTGTTCCTGAAGTAGTCACCTATCCAAGCCAAGAGCTTTCCTCTGATTCCCTTCTGGATCAGGCTTTCCTGAATAGCAAGCGGACTTGCCAGTTCAAAAGCCTTCTCCAGGTCAAGGAATACCACCACAGCTGGGCCCTTACTGATGGTGCTTAAGAGCATGGCTATGCTGTGTGCTGTGCCCATGTCCCTTGTGAACCCGTGGAGGTGTTCGTGCTGGGGTCCCGTTTTCTATTGAGCAGCTGAGCAGAGAGATGGGGCGGTACTTCCCCGGCTCCTTTGGTTTTGGGACGGGAGCTATGGTAGCCCTCTTCCAACTCTGGGGTAGAGTGGAAGTTTCCCAGGACTTGTTGATGAGTTTCAAGAGTGCACGCTCACCTGCTAGTCCTAGGTGGGAGATAATGGGGTATGAGATCCAATCATAGCCCGGGGCCGTGTTGAAACTGGTTTTATAGGCTTTCCTTAGTTCCCTCAGAGAAAAGCTAAGGTCTGAGTTATCGGGTTTGGCTGCCCTTTCTCTGATCTGAGCGTGTCTGTCTGGCTGTAGACGCTCTTGTCTTGCCCTCAGCTCGGCTGGCAGACTGTTGCTGCTCGATCTCGCAGAGAACTCGTGCGCCAGTCTGTTAACCTCTGCTTGGGGGTCGTGATAGGTGCACCTCGGGGCTGAGCGGCTGGTAGCTCCATGACCCGTTGCCACAGCTCTGAAGGGTAGTTTGGTGGTCGAAGGACTCACACCATTCCAGCCACTTTTCCTGCCTGACTCTGTTGGCAGTTTCCTTGGCATCCGTGACAGCCTCCCTTAGGAGGGATAAGTTGTCAGGGGTTCTTTGCCTTCGGAATAGTTTTCGGCACATGTTCACCCTGTGGTTGACCTCCCTGATCTCGTCATTGAAGTACCAGGCGTCTTTGTGACTTCTGGACCCAGGCCGAGTTTTGGGTATGGTCTGTGAGGCTGCTTCATTAATGGCGTTTAGCAGGCTAGCTTCGAGCACTTCCAAATTTTCGCTTTGTGGGGGATCATTGCATCTCAGACAGAGGGCCAAGGCGTTTTGAAATGCCTGCCAGTTGGCCTTGTCTGTTTTCCATCTTGGATTCGGTCTTAGGATTTCGGCTGGGCCAGCATCCATGAGGGTAGTTATAGTGCCGTAATGGTCACTTGTGACGGTCTCATTGACAAGCCAGCCAATCCTCCCCACCAGAGTCACAGTGGCCAGGGTGAGGTCTAGGACCCCTCCTCTGACATGTGTTGGCTCTTGGGTGTTGAGGAGAGCGATCTCAGGGAATGTCTCTAGCACGTCGGCTATGTGATAGCCGGCCGCATCCGGTGCCCGGCAAGGAGCCAGGATGGGGTGGTGTGCATTGAAGTCTCCCCCTATGATCACTCGGTCGTGTTTAGCAGAAGCACAGACCTGGCTGATGTCTAAGCTTCTACAGCGTGGCCGGCTGTACACATTGTACAGTTTGAGGGGCCCCCCGGCCAGGTGAACCTCGACGGCAAAGGATTCTACATCGTCTCCACAGTGCGATGCATCGGCTATTGCGGAGCAGGGGATTGTTGATCTCACAAGGGTGATCAAGCCTCTCTTGCCAGGTGTTCGTGGCAGTGTGAAGGCATAGTACCCTGAGAAGCGAACAGTGTCCACTGTTAATGTCTCCTGGAGCATGACAATGTCAATGTTCCTTGATCGCACTACTGCTTGGAGAAAAGCGTTCTTTGCAGAGAAGCTATTGATGTTCCACTGTAGGATGCTTAGATGGTGTGTCATGATGTTACTCAGTGATAGTTACATCAGAGACATCGTCGGAGTCTGACAACTCCATTGCGAGGTCCTCGCTGGTTGAGGGCTCCTCGTCTGTTGTTAGGCTATCCTTGGGTCTACTGGGAGGTGGAGAGCCTTTGGTAGCTCTGACTTTGGTTGGTTCGGCTTTTCTCTCAGGCTTTTTCTTGGCTGGCCTTGCTGGCCTTGCCTGGGCAAGGTCACCGTGATCTGGCTCTGCCTGTGAAGGCATGGTCTGGTTTGGAGTGGGGAGGGGAGTCTTGCTCTAACCAGCTTTCTTCCCTTCAGGGCTGTGACAGTCTGGGTCATTGCCGTCATGGCGACCGAAACTGCCTTCTCGGCCTCCTCACTCGACCTCCCCAGGGCTGTTGCTACTGCTGAGACAACAGCAGTTAACAGGAGAGTCATATCGTCCTCGTCAAAGAGGAGATGATCATCTGTTGGGGAGGTTTTTGTGGTGCTCTTAGAACCTTTTTTCTTTAGTTTCTTTTTCTGCACCTTTGGCATTGTCGGAAACTCCTTTTTGTTGGAGACATCCGGTGTCGGCTGGGGGGCGGCTTCCTTCCTCTTAGGAGGTCGGGAGGGCTTTCCGCCTCTTTCCTGACAGAGCAAGTCATGCTCCAGGTATGATGCTTCTTGGCACAGTTGGGACATTTGGGACATTTGGCTGTTGTGTCCCTCTTTTCCTCTTTGTATGCCATGAGGCATACCTCTGTGTTGTGTGCCTTGCTACAGACACCAAATTTAGGCTTGGCTGTACAGTTAGCCTGGTGGTGACCGTATTTCTGGCACTTGAAACACCGAAGTGGTTCTGGCACATACGTTCGAAGGTTGTAGGTGCCCCAGTTACCCAGATCAAGGGTAGTGGTTAGGCCACCTTTCATGGTCACCAGGACTTGCCTGGTTGGAGTCTTCCCCTTCGACATTCGGGAAGCCTGCACGACCTGTGGGTGTGAAGCGATCAGCTCCACATCGTACGAGACTGAGAAGCCAAGTAGCACCATCTTGGTTCTCTTTTCCTCGGGATTTAGTGGGGAAAGACTCACTTTCCTCCCATCGGCTAGCTCCTTCGTTTCCCGAAGGAAATTCAAGGTAGCTTGATCTTTGGGCATTATGATCATGCCCTGATCTCGGGCGACCCGGATCGACAACCGGATTTTCCGTTGCAACTCCAATGCCCTGACCAATTGGTAGGCATTGTCGAAGCCTTCGGGTTTAGCTGGCACTTTGAACTGGGCGAAGCGTTTAGGGGGTCCCGACTCTTCATCAGAGTCGGTCTCCGGCCTCGGACACTTCGGCCCGCCCTTTCGGCTTTCGGGCTTGTTTGTGGAGGCAGCAGCTGATGCGGCTGGTTCAGCCTGCTCTCCCCTCTCAATCGGGGAGGCCGTCTGAGAACTCAGGGGCCTCCCTGGCTTAGCTGTTGGCCTGGAGAGGCCAGCTCGCGAGTCAAGATGTTTGACTATTCGGTGGACAGACCCATTGGCTTTGGTCTTGTCCACCTTAGCAGCAGGGGTGACAGTGTCATCCTGTGCATGGGGCTTTCTTTTGCCACCGGAAGGCACATATGGTATCGTGGTGACTGCCGTGGTCTGGGCCTTGCACGGTTCGTCAACCTTTTTATCAGTCTGTGGGGGGTGTTTGATAATTGTTTCCATAAATTGGTAAGTGCTTCGTCCTCTCACGCCCCCACCTACCACGGAGTCCAACAAGGGGAAGCTGAGTGTCAGAACCAGTGTCTAACAGCAACAGGAGTGATGAGAGGATATACGCAGCCAATATCCATTGTGACGGCACTCACGGACCATTGTGAGTGCCAATGGCGGCATTACTGCTTGACCCTAGCCTACCGGGCGAGACCAGCCGATTGACCATGACCGGGCCGGGATCAGGCCGCCTGTCTTTCTGGAATAGAGGACCAAAGAGGCGTGTTGCTAGCCGCAGGGCGTACTCGTTCACGGCATAGCTCAACCTCCAGGACTCCTGTCTCCACAGCTCACAAGGCTGCCACGCACGGCAAACGCGTGGGTAGGTGTAAACCCTCTGGTCTCTCCCCTGGGGAGAGTCCAGAGGGTATGCCTTCCACCTACGAGACATCATTGTTTGGAGCCCTTTTGCTCAGCCCTCTGAGGCAGCCACCCAAAGGTTGCTTCACTGCAGTGAGGGAAGAGGAGTCTTGCACTTTTACCAGGCAGTTCCTCTCATCCCTCTGAAGCAACCACCCAAAGGTTGTTTCACCTCAGTGAGGAAGGAAAGGACCTGTGTCTTTTCAAAGGGATTCCTCCTTCCCTCTGAGACAGCCATCCAAAGGCTACCTCACCTCAGTGAGGGAAGGGAGGTTTTGCACTTTTGCCAGGCAGTTCCTTTCATCCCTCTGAAGCAACCACCCAAAGGTTGTTTCACCTCAGTGAGGAAGGAAAGGACCTGTGTCTTTTCAAAGTAGTTCCCCCTTCCCTCTAAAAGAGCCACGCAAAGGCTGTTTCACCTCAGTGAGGGAAGGGAGGTTTTGCGTTCTTGCCAGGCAGTTCCTTACATTCCTCTGAAGCAACCACCCAAAGGTTGTTACACCTCAGTGAGGAAGGAAAGGACCTGTGTCTTTTCGAGGGGATTCCTCCTTCCCTCTGAGACAGCCATCCAAAGGCTGTTTCACCTCAGTGAGGGAAGGGGGGCGGTACTCGGAAACCATTCCGGACGTCTAGACGGGAGCGGTCGCCTGTGTGAAGGGCAGGGCCACAAACCGACCGAGAAGCGGGGCGGCATGGGGAATGGTTACCCCGGCGGCCCCCGGCCGGCTGCGTGGCGCGAGCCCGCGACCTTTGCTGTGCGCAGCAATAGTATTTAGCATGAATATTGGCACCCGACTTACATATCCATCTTTCACTTAACTGTCAGGACACAGATCCAGGCAGAGTGTAGTTACAATAGCTTGCGAGGAAACCATATACTCGAACATTGTGGTGATTTTATCAATACCATTGATGATGTAAGTCGTTTAGATGCTCATTTGTCGCTAAGTATTTTTCTTTATAACTTCCCCCTTGTTAAAAGTGTGTATAACTTCCCCCTTGTTAAAAGTGTGTATTTGGGGGGAGGGGGTATTGTCTTTCAAAAAAAACGATCTGCTTCCTTCCCCTCCCCTCCCCCCCTGCCGCCAACTGCACCCCCAGATGTCAGGACACCCTAAATATATTAATGTAACAAAATATACCAAAACATTAATGCTTAAAGGTTGAAAGACTCATTTTTCAAAGTCATGTAACCCAATTGTGGCAACGTCTAAGCGGAAAAATAGTAAAGTTAAAAAGAAAAACAAAAATTGGGTGTCAAGGTTTTCTTGATCAGCGACACGAAGATGGCGACACTTGGCAACCCCTCCTTAGTGCGCGTCAGATCCCATGTTTCCGAGAAAAGATTCTTGGCGGTGAAAATAACTTGCAAAACTTGCCTTCTTTAATAATTTTTACGTGGGAAAGGATAAAGAAGAACACATTTCCTTTCTTACTGTATATATATGTATATATACACATATATATAAATATATATATGTATATATATAAATATATATATATGTATATATATATGCATATATATACCTAGATACCTACATATTGATGTTTGTGCACACACACACACACACACACACACACACACACACACACACACACACACACACACACACACACACACACACCATTATATATATATATAGATATAGATATAGATATAAATATATATATAGATATAGATATATAAAGAGGCGTGAGAAAGAGGCGCGTGGTCATGCATGCATGTGTGTGTAGGTGTGTTGTGTGTGTGTGTACGTGAATACGGCTACATACTCGCATGCGGGTGATTTGAGTGTACACTCGCGCGGATTTGCATATGTTGGGTAAATCAAACCTGGATACGGTAGTGGGTGAGTCTATCGTAGTTACAAATTTAATAAATAAAATTACAAATAACAGGTGCCTCACGCAACTACAAACCGAAGATATCAAAATCGAACCACTGACTCGCTAATCCATCTTCTCAAATACTCAGAAGAATATCATCCACTCGGTCTCTGCGTGCCATGTAAGAGCTCTTCGATGGCACTGATCTAGTCTTTGCGAAGGAATTTGTCACGTAAAGCCAGGTAATATTTGACGCTTAGGAGTGTATTCTTTTATTTCTTTCACTAATATATGCACGGTTGATCTCCATGGTTAATAACCAAATATAAACCTCATGTTTTGTATTGTTCACCCATGCCTTCAATTGTTTATTTACTCCCTCTAAACCCCAACTTTTGAATGTTAATCTACTCACATATAAATCGCGGATCTTGAAAAAGAAAAAGAAATGAAATGGAAAATAAAACCTAAATCGTTTTTTTTTTTTCACTCTTTTTCAAAATTTCTCGAGGGCTCCATCGAGTCTTGAAATAGGTTTTCTCAGTCTCATTATGCAGAGTATTTGTAATAGCTCTTTGCAATATCCTTCGGCCATTCCTTCCATTATGCCATTTAATCCTATATATTTTCTCCCTTCTTATCTTCTCTCTCTCTCTTTTTGTCTGTCTGTCTGTCTATTTGTTTTTTTTTTTTTGTTTGTCTATCTGTCCCTGCCATCCCTCTCTGTCTGTCTGCCTATATCCATTCGTCTGTATGCATTTTCTCTGTCTGTCTGTCTATGTCCATCTGTCTGTATGCGTTTCTCTGTCTGTTTGTCTTTGTCTTTCTTCCTTATACTTCTCTCTTCCTTTTCCCATGAATTTAGAAACGAAAGAAAACAAAAAACATAAAGGACCTCGATAAATGTATTGCTTATGGTAAACATCATCGTTATTTTTATTTTGTCTAAAAGTAAGACTGAAAAAATGTGGGCCAATAGATTGCTTTTTATCCTTTTAAATTATGAAACTTCATTAACATGTAACGAAATATCAGATCTACAAAATGCAGTGAACAGTGAGTTATTGCCTCTAACGATATCAGTATTGACATAAATTCAATTAAAGTAAGTATTATATATATATATATATATATATATATATATGAATGTATGTGTGTGTACGTGTGTTTGTGT
>NC_061820.1:33604350-33606850 GCF_019202785.1 Penaeus chinensis | reverse complement strand
GATGATGATGATGATGAAGAAGAAGAAGATGTTGATGATGATGATGATGAAGAAGAAGAAGATGAAGATGATGTTGATGATGATTATGATGAAGAAGAAGATGATGTTGATGATGATTATGATGAAGAAGAAGATGATGTTGATGATGATGATGATGAAGAAGAAGAAGATGTTGATGATGATGATGATGAAGAAGAAGAAGATGATGTTGATGATGATTATGATGAAGAAGAAGAAGATGTTGATGATGATGATGATGAAGAAGAAGAAGATGATGTTGATGATGATTATGATGAAGAAGAAGAAGATGTTGATGATGATGATGATGAAGAAGAAGAAGATGATGTTGATGATGATTATGATGAAGAAGAAGATGATGTTGATGATGATGATGATGAAGAAGAAGAAGATGTTGATGATGATGATGATGAAGAAGAAGAAGATGATGTTGATGATGATTATGATGAAGAAGAAGATGATGTTGATGATGATGATGATGAAGAAGAAGAAGATGATGTTGATGATGATTATGATGAAGAAGAAGATGATGTTGATGATGATGATGATGATGAAGAAGAAGATGATGTTGATGATGATGATGATGAAGAAGAAGGGATGGTTAAGTCCTAGTTGTGAATGGTCGAGGAAGGAGTAGGTTTAGTTTAGTTTAGTTTAGTTTTGATTCCATTTGTAACAATGGGTATTCTTGGTGTGACATACTGTCTGTTTCATTTTGCTTCTAAACTACCCCCTGTGTGCAAGGAATGGCCGGGGTTACCATCCACTGGCGGCGAGGGGTTCGAACGCAGGGCAGCAATATTGCTAGACAAGAACGCTACCGCTGCACCACATAGTATTCAGGTGAGTGAATACGAATAAGTAACCGATACTCAGGTGTGTTAAAATAAAACTGATATTCAACGAAAGACAGGATACAAAAAAAAAAAAAAAAAAAAAAAAAAATCAATAAACAATTACGTTACGGCTTTTGAATTGACCAATTATACGTGCACAATAGTAGTATTAATGGAGAACACAACAAGCAGGCGGGGGGAATGATAATGATATACAATATGCAAATTCGCAGAGCAATGGATATTCTAAAAAATACAGACAAGAACTTAATTAAAAACCACGATCGATGATTGGATATACTCACCCGCGTTTATGAATTCTAAAAAGGGGGAAAAATAAATAAATCGATAGGAATAATCCATAAGGGAAAATGGACAGCATGAGGCGCACGTGGGTGGGGGGGGGGGGGGGGGAGAGAGAGAGGCTAGCTAATTGAGTCTTTATTGCGCTGTTTTTCAAGGTTGATTTACAGCAAGAAATTCCGCGACACGAAGAGAGTAGTGTATGTTCGTTTGACGTGAAAGAAACGAACTCCGATTCAAGGTATGAGTGTGTACAAAGGCCTAGTTTAGTTCACAGGAGCGAGGTAGGACGAGGGTCATTGGGTAAGGAGGAGTATTCATTAACCGTAGTTCGTTGTAGCGGCTTCGCAAAGACGTGGCGAGGCAGGCGGGTCGTATGACGAAAAAGACAAGATTATATTGCCTGGGACGTCGTCAGGAGGGTAGCAGTAGTGACAGGGTGCATCAGGATGATCCGACATGTCAAGCCGAGGACGTGGATCAGCTGGAAACGGTTCTAACAGTGATGGTCGGACGTAAATAGAGTTGTTTCTTTTGGGTACTAATCTTAGCTTGGCGGGAGGTAGAGTGAGGCAGAATACCGTCCTAGTTGCCAAGGATTATGCCCTGACGATATATATGGCCCAGCAAAAGACGATGCCGGGTTTGGCGCTGCGATCAAGAGAGGTTGGAAAGGCCAGATTGTCACGGCCATGCTCAGCGAAGGGAAGGCATCACGATCCAGGTACATGAAAAATACTGAATTTTCTTGCAATGCGCTTTATTGTAGCAAACAAGAATGAAAAAAGAATGAAAAAAAAAAAGTGCGTGTGAGGAGGAAGGGGAGAAGGAGGAGGAGGAGGAGGAGGAGGAGGAGGAGGAGGAGGAGGAGGAGGAGGAGGAGAAGGAGGAGGAGGAGAAGGAGAAGGAGAAGGAGAAGGAGGAGCAGCAGCAACAGCAGAAGCAGGATGAGGGGGGGGGGGGGGAAGAAGAAGAGGAGGACGAAGAGAGGGAAGATGAAGAAGAAGAAAAGGAGGAGGAGGAGGAGGAGGAGGAGGAGGAAGAGGAGGAAGAGGAGGAGGAGGAAACGGAGGAGGAGGATGAGGAGGAGGATGAGGAGGAGGAGGAGGGGGAGGAGGAGGAGGAGGAGGAAGAAGAATAAGAAGAATAAGAGGGAGAGGAGGAGGAGGAGGAGGAGGAGGAGGAGGAGGAGGAGGAGGAGAAGGAGGAGGAGGAGGAGGAGGATGAAGAAGAAGAGGAGGAGGAGGAGGAGGAGGAGGAGAAGGAGGAGGAAGAAGAGGGAGAGGAGGAGGAAGAAGAATAAGAAGAATAAGAGGGAGAGGAGGAGGAGGAGGAGAAGGAGG
>NC_061820.1:33579350-33581850 GCF_019202785.1 Penaeus chinensis | reverse complement strand
TAAATAATAGTAAATCATGTAACAGTAAACCATGATTAAGTACTCGTTTTTGTATATCGATTCTTAACTTTGTACTTCATCTTCCAACCTGTTCATTCAGTTTAAGTCCTTTGTCAAATTATTAGTATTTTTTTCTCCTTGTTATTTAGTTCATCTGTCATAACTTTGCACTAACTTTTGGGAAAAACTTTAAGTTGTCCATTTCCCGAAAACATGAATCATGGAAAAAGTCAAAAGCATATACCCAGTGTATATATGTGTGTGTGATTAGTAGAGTATAGTCTTATATTTAACTTTAGTAATATCGAAAAAATCCATTCACGTTTCGGATATTTTTTTTCAGGCGATAGGAAGGGATTGAGAGAACCATTTTTTTTGCGCGTGTGTAAGACGGGAGACGGGGTAATTATGCGTGTGTGATCTTCCGTTCAGAACTTAATTAGGTTGTGAAAAAGTCAGAAAACACCAAAGAAAAGATGATTTCAAGAGGGAATCAGCCATCATCGCATTTCTTTTTTTTTTTTTTTCTTCTTTTTTATACGCATCACTTCAGCCATCTCTGCTTTATCCCAGGTCTTTCACATCTCTCCCGCTCGCAACTCTACCCTTGCCCTTTTTTTGTTTTGTTCACCTCTTTCTCAGTCTGTCAGTATCTTTCTATCCTTTCCCCTTCCCTAAATTTATATTTCCCTTTCGCATTACATTATCTCCATGACGTTTCTCACTTTTTTTCTCTTCACTTCTTTCCCCCTTTCCCCCCTCCCCCATGTCTCACTCTCCTTTTCTCTTTCTCTTTTTGTCAGTCTCTCTCTCTCTCTCTATCTCTCTCTCTGCTTCTGTTTCCTTCTCTCTCTCTGTCTCTGTCTCCGTCCTTCTCTACCCCCCCTTCCCACATCTCTCCCTCCCTGTCCCCTTTTCCCGTCCACTCTGGGCATTATATATGAGCCATTAACCTCAATATACAGGCTAAATGCTCATATATCATGTAACCGAGCTGGTCGACTGGTTGGTTATCTTTACATCATCATATATTGTTCAGGGAAATGATACAGAGAAAGCAGCGGTGCATGGCTCGATGGCTGTTGTGCTGATGATGGAAGAGACGCGAAATTAGAGAGAAACTTTATGTCAATGTCAACGAGAAAATGAGAAAGACGAAACACTTTAATTAGGTTGAAGGGGGACTTTTTTTTTGCAGAGGAATGATGACCAAGAACAAACAAAAGCTAGTTGTGAAGAGATATATCTTTTTCCCTTGCTAGAAGACTGATGAAATTTTGCTAATCAAACCCCAGAATCAAGGAGAAAGCGAATCTTATCTAATCATCAAAAGAAAATATCTCTCCCCAACATAAATGCATAACAAATACCAAAAACGTGAAGAATAGTATATAATTCGTGTCCTCCCACGTTATACAGAAAACAAATAATAAATGACAATAACAAATAACAACAATAATTCACGTGTCATCCAGATGTGTAAAACTTCTAACGACTCGACTTCTTAAATGAAGGAATAAGACACTTTAATGACGACGGTGTTCTCGACGTAGATAACGAGCACCAGATACCCAGGAGAAGCATATAATCCACCATGTGATCAGTCACCACCCTTTATATTTCTCCGAAAGGACTTTTATTCCTCTTTCTGTCTGTGTGTTTTTGTCTCTATTAATTTGTATATGTATGTAAATGTGTGTTTATATATATATATATATATATATATATATATATATATATATATATATATATATATAAATATACATGTATACATATATATACACATATATATGTATAAATGTATATATGTATATGTATATATATATATATATATATCCTTACACGCACCCACAATCACATACTTATATGTGTATGTATCTTTTTATCTTTCTATCTGTATGCACATATATATCAATAGAGAGATAAATGTAGGTATATAAAGATATATATATATATATATATATATATATATATATATATATATATATATATATATATATATAAATACACACACACATATACATAAATGTGTGTGTATAATTATATGTATCTGTATGTATGAATGTATGTATGCATGTGTATATAAAAGTATATGTGTGCACGTATATAAATATCTATGTATTTACTATTTCAATAAACGCTGGAATTAGCAACTGGTACTTAATTGTAAGTTCCATTATTTTACGAAACAAACTGCAGTCATCTAAACAAAAATATGCAGAAAGTCATCATTGCACCAGATATCATTAACTTCACTGATCATGTTTCAAAATATGCAATGTTGCAGAATCAGCATTAGACGCAATTGTAAACATTTCCATGATGTTGGGTCGTTAATTGTCTTTTTGTTAGTGAGTGTCTATCTGTCTGTCTCTCTCTCTCTCTCTCTCTCTCTCTCTCTCTCTCTCTCTCTCTCTCTCTCTCTCTCTCTCTCTCTCTCTCTCTCTCTATCTCTCTCTCTCTCTCTCTCTCTCTTTCTCTTTCTCTCTTTGACATAGAC